>NC_090121.1:1345000-1407500 GCF_023973825.1 Plasmodium brasilianum
CTTAGGTGCCCTCACACTACTAACTACATTTGTGGATGAATATTCTACAGTAGTACCATTTTTAAACCTGACCGATTCAGGTAAAGGATTAGATTTATTTTTTTTTAATAACTCTTCCTTATTCATTTTAATATTCTTTAGTTCTTCCTTTTTCTTGAAATGTACTGATACTTTAGTACCACCAACATTTTTATATTTCTCCTTTTTCTTATTACATGAACTTGATATATTATTCAGAATATCGACTATAGAATTACTGTTCATTTTATCATAATTCCGTTTTTTACGGTTTCTTATGCTACTACTTCCGCTTCTTATTTTTATTCCTATTTTATATATTTATTTATATTTTTTTTTTTTCTAATCTTAAATATGTCGTTATTTTATTATATCTAAGTAGGTACAAAAAAAAAAAAAAAAAAAAAATGTTCAAAAAATCCTTGGTACAATAATATAATTCATATAAAAATTTTAACTTACGTTAATAATGAAAAAAATTACTAAAACGTAAAGGAAAATAAGATGAAACAAAGAAAATTCATAATTTAAAAAATATGCGTTTTAATACAATATTAAAATAAAAAAAAAAAAGTAAAGATCTTAATTATAAATTCCTTTAAGTACATACTCATATATTACATACAATTTCCAATTAATATTTTAATTTTATGTCATTTTTTTATAATTCAAAAATATAAACCTTTTCACAATGTAAATACCCTAACTGCATATAATGTACGCATTAATTCAAATTACTAGTAAAAATAGGTTGCGTGTAGTTTATAAGTATATATATGTATATATGTATGTATATTTTTTACATTATTTATTGTTAATAATGTGTAATAATTCTATTCTATTTTCCTTAATTTTTTTTCCTTCTTCATCACGTAGCAAACACGTTTGCACAACCTAAACATTTTCCTTGTTTTACTTCATTTTTTCTCCAGAGCAATATTTTATAAAAACACTACAAGTGTGCATATGTATATTATATGTATAAATGCTTACGTACGTTCTTCACAAAACGGATTACAACATGTAAAAATTTAAATGTTAGTGTACTGGAATTTTTATATTTATTTTTTTTTTTTTTTTTTGGAATAATGCTAATATGTTATAAAATCGAAACTTATGTCTACATAAAAAATATATTTTTATATACCTACATACATATATATATATATATATATATTTTTTTTTTTTTTTTTTTTTCAAAAATTAATTTTTTTAATAATATAAATGTTCCTCAAGGTATATTCATTCTAATGCAGAAAAAATTATTAAAAGAAATAAAGTACGAGTAAAAAGTTAAAGAAAAATTGAATAATAACCGTGAAGGGAAAAAAAAAAAAAATAAATAAATAATATAAAAAATAAAACATCTATAGAAAAAATAAATATATATTTTTTACTATATTTACAAAACTATCATATTCGTTGTTATCTGCAAAAGTTATAGTACTTAAATGTATACTTTTTCATTTTTATGTTAAACATCCGTGAAGAATTAGTTCGTTTGCAAAATCTTTTTTTTTCTTAACACCATGCGCGTTACTTCAAATTCTTATAATTAGTATTTCCTTCACACTGCTACCATTTTAAAAAGTAAAAGCATGACAATAGATATTATGAATTATTTTGATTCTCATAGAGAAAACATAAAAATTGAACGATTTAAATGTATATTTAAAATAGTATCATTTCGCACAAATAAGATTTGTCTTTTTTTTTTTTTTTTGTTCATAAATGAATATCCTTTCAAAATTTTTGATTTGTTTTCCATTAAAAGTGAATGACAAAAATTTTATGGAATATTGGAATGGTTGTTTTCTTCTTATACGTCCCTATTCCATATTTAATATTTTTTTTTTTTATTTAAAAAAAGAAAAAAAAAATTATCGTTAATTCCAAATAAACCGAGTTCTTTTCTATCCATGCATGAAAAAGACCTACACATTTTTTACTGAACATGAAGGTGACGCACTTAAAATTTAGGGAATATGAATAAAAATGAAAAAAAATGTTTTTTAAAAATACTTATTACTATATTTTATTAGCTCTACATTACTAAATCGCGTGCTTGTTTTTTTTTACTGAAGCATGGGAATACGGATGTTTATGTGTATACATACATATACGTACGTATGTGCATCTTAGTTGACTAAATTTTACAATTGCAATACATACATACAGTATTACATAAACATATATAATTACACAAAATAAAACTAGTTTTCCAAATATAAGCGGCAACTATGTAGGTACTGATTTTTTATAGTGTTAAAATGCACAAAAAAAAAAAAAAAACGAAAACAATTAATTAATTAATATTGCACAAAAAAAAAAATAATCAAAAAAAAATTTGTAATACGACATAACGGATTTTATCGAATAAATACATGTAAGACAAATAATTTAATAAAAGAATTGTTAATAATTTAGAAATATTATTTGAATCTTTTTAAATCACCTGACATTGCAATTTTTTAAGCTAAGGAGTAAAAATGCATAATGATCATATAAACCTGGTAAAAAGTGAACTTGTTTCTTTTGACCGGAGTTTTCAAGTCTACAGTTTGCCTGCAAATATGTGTTTCTTTCCCTTTCCTTTTGAAAAACTAAAGATGTCCTATTTTTATTATCTAGATAATTTTCAATTATATTTATTGCAATTTTATTTCTTTTATTTATTTTTTCAAACCGCTTGTTTACGTATATTTCAGAATTTATTATTTTTTTAATATTTCTTACACTTTTTAAATGAGAATCTTCTTTTTTCTTTTCTCTGTTAATTAAAACAAATTGTTGTAATCCAACAGATTTTTTCATAAAAATATTGGAACTGCCATCATTATGTATTTTTTTATCATCAACAAATTTGTTATTATAAAAAGTATTTGCATTATGTGTTTTATTTATATAACAATCGTTATTAAAATTTATATTATTTACAAATATATTTTCTTTCTTTTCACAACTCCAATATTTCTTTGCAGACGTTTTTGTTTTTTCATCATACCCATTATTCTCCTCAAAATGTTCTTTCATTTGTTTCACATTATTTACATATTTATCTTCACTATTATAATATTCTTTTTTTTTGTAAAATGCTTTTAATTTTGATTTAACGAAATTGTTTGAATTATTTTCCGTACCCTTATTAAAATTAATTTTGAAGTTATTTAAAAAAGTATTATTTGATATATCATCAGTACAATACAATTTGTCTTTTTCTGAATTTTTCAGAGTATTATTTTTATTTTGAACAATATGGAAGTTGTAGTTATATGCCTTTTCTGTACTATTAATAATATCAATTTTCTCTTTATCTTCTAAACTCTTATAATGACATTTGTTTTCATTTAATTTAATGCTATTTAAAATAGATATGTATTTCTTCAATTTCACGGATGTTTGGTTCATATGTTGTTCCTTTTTTACATTTGCATATGGTAATTCCACAGGTTGGTGATCCTTTGGTTCTTTAAAAATATTCCTTTTTGTCTGTATACTGCTCACTAACTTCGTCTTTCTTTTAGTAGTATTATCTGTGATAGTGCTATGTTCGAATTTTACTTCTGTTTCACTGGAGGAAAGGGGTGTCTTTTCTTTTTTTTTTAAATTAATATCATTGTAAAAATGCTGAACATTTCTGTTAAGTTTAAACTTTGTTTTGTCCAGAGCAACTTTTTTTTTTGGGAAAATTTCATTTGCAATTTTATTAATGTTATCCTTTTGTACATCTCCCTCCTTATCTTGTTTTTTAACCATTTTCCCATTATTTGTATCACCACTTTGTTTGTTCCTTTTGTTTGATTCGACATTTTCATTTTGACTACCTTGGTTCACTTGAACGTTTTTTCTTTGTAAGTTATTTCCATTAAAAAGAGAGTATATACTTTTTTTTAGCTCATTATGATGAATTGTATTATCTATAATTTCTTTTTCAAGACAAAATTTTAATTTATAATTATTCTTTTTAATATTGTTCAAACTGATTAGTGCTGTTTTAATTTTTTGTTTGATTTCATTCATATCTTTATTGTGTGTTACATTGTTACTAGAAAAACAGTTGTCTTTTTTTGAGTTTTCCTCTTTATGTTTTTCTTTATTAATCACCGTTTCATAATAATTAATATTATTACTAAAAAAATGAAAATGACGATCTTTATTTATTTTAATTTCTTTTTTGTTCTTACACTGATTATTAGTGCTCATTCTCCTGATCATACTCAAATTTACGTTTTTCAAACTAGATGCACTTTTATTTATATTACCGAAATTATTAATTACTAGGTATCCTTTACCCTTCTTCAACTCATTAATTTTGTCATTCGTTATATCTCCTTTTTTAGTGTAAGCGCATATGTGAAATTTTAAAAAATTGTTTCTGTTTCCCTCTTCGGATATATTATTAACTTTTTCATCTGCAGGTGTTTCCTCAAACAAGTTCTCAATTTTGTTAAGTCCATTATGCGTGTTCTTGTTTATTTCCTGAAGAAAAATAAAATTACCAACTTTAGTTAATTAAAATGTTTATTTAAAACTATAAATACATATATGTATAGAAGTATAAATGTATTTGAATATATACATATGTTCCCCTTTTTTTTTGCCTATGACACTAATAATTTTACTTAGCATTTAATATTTTGATAAGAATAAATATTTGTTCTTTCTTTAACTTTATTTATGTGTGCACTATTATTCTCAACAAATTATCATCTCTTTTGAAAGTAGGGTTTTTAATATATATGCAGAAAAGTACTTACCTTTTTGTCTATAGAATGTTGTAGACAATTTTTTTTTTCAGTTATACTAATGATATTTCTGTTAGAATACTCCTCTTTCTGAAATTGGTTGACAATTATAGGTAATATTTCAAAGACGTTTTTGTTATTATGCTTAAAATAACTATATTCTTTTTTAATAACGTTTTTGTTTTTTAAGTATAATTCATCTTCTATAAAATGTGTTCCTTTGATATTGCTTTTAAGTTGATTGCTATCATCATTTTTCCTGTTGTAAAAATCTTTTACAAATCTTTTGATTTTTTTTTTTCTTTTTATTAAATTCAAATTCTTTTTTAATATACACTTATAATTACTTATCCTTTTTAAATGAATCGTTAATTTTTTAATGTTATCATCATCATCCTTTGCATTAGTGCACTTTTTATCATAGCCAAGACAAACATTTAACTTGTTTATTATATTAAACTTATTTATTTGCGTACATTTAGAATCATTTTTATTCATCTCTGAAACGTACTTAATAATAAGACTTTTAAAAAATTTACTATTTTTAAGTCTTCTTTTATCTATCCTTTTGGACAAAGTTTTACAGAACATATTAATAGAAAGCCCTTTTTTGTTCTTTCCTTCTTGCATAACAAAGTTGTTGAAGATTTCCATTTTTCCATTATCATAATTATCATTATTCATATTTTCTAAAAATGAAGAATCATCCATATCTCTTTCGTGAGTTATTTTGATTTCTCCTCTACTCTTGTTTAACGCTGATTTCTCGTCATGCCTTAATTTTGTTATTTCATTTAAAACACGTTTCAAACTATTAATATGTTTTAATTTTTTTTCAACTGTAAATATATTTTCGCAATTCCTATTTGTACTCAACTTCAAACCTTCAGAAGTAACTTCTCTATCTTTTAAAAAATTAAGTACTTCATTTTCCTCATGTGCATCAAAGTGATCAGGTGTTTTTACTTTGCTAATTAAATCAAGTCTGATATTCTTAAAGTTATCGAAGTTCAATGCATTTTTCAATAAATGGTACATTATGAAATTTAATGAATTTTACTATTATACAAAATACTAAAATACGATAACATGCAAACTTTTACTGAAATTAAAAAAAGTGTTGTAATATTATTTTATTTTATTTTTCTAATAATTGTTCACTTTGTAAAAATATTTAAACTTCATAATATATTCACAATTTGACTATATTTTTTTTTTTTTTTTACATTAAAGTGAAAATCTTCTTTTTTTTAATTTTTGTTCTTTAAACAAATTTGTTTATACATTTTACCATTTATTTTTTGTATACGATCAAACTTTCTTCGCAATATTATATTTTTTTCAATGCTACTTATCTTTGAATTGCCAAATAAAAAATGCAAACAATCGCTGAATTGTTAAAAAATATACAAAAGATTGTACACATTCTAGTAATTATATATTTATCGTAATATATTTTTTTTTTTCAATATTAAAAAATTTTTAACTTTTTGAAATTTTTGTATTAAAAAACAATTTATTTTTTTAATGCTTAATTTCTAAAATTTAACTTATCAAAATACTTAAGATAATGCGTTAAAATGCTTTATTTTGTTACTTGACTGCAGAATAAATCTATTAATTTTTTGCTTGTATACCTACTTAAAACAAAATTTGTGAATATATTTAGTAAAAAATTCACTTTTAAAATTAATTTATTTGGAATTATATATATAAGATATGTCAATATATATATCAGTTCTCATAATCAAGTAGATTAAAAGATGAATTACGTAAATGTATTTTTTTATCTTTTATTGTTATTTCACAATATATAAGATATATGAATGAAAAAAAAAAAAAATTATTTTTACTATTCTTTTTTTATTTGTATATTTTATAATGTATAACTTGTTAAATCCTTTTTACATAATTTTACCAGAATACTAAAAGGAAATGTTTTTTTATAAGTGTAAAAACACAAGAAAGGATTCAATTATTCACTAATATTCATTTAGAGAGTTTTCCCTTTTAATACAACTATATTATTATTGCTCTTAATAAGCTAAAAACGTATTAATACTAAGAATTGATGGAATAATATTTATGTAATATAAAAAAAAGTATACAAAATAAAGTGCAAGATAAATATTCGCCTATGTAGTATATGCTATAGTTTACTATTCTGTTTGCGTTGTCAATTAGTTTTTCCTTAAAACGACCATTGTATATATATACTTATATGCCTGTTTATTCCTTATAATTACATTAAAAAAATTGCTTTTTTACAGTGTGATTTTATTTTATTCAAACAAACTTCTGAACATGTAAGATGAACAAAAGAGAACAAAGTATATCGTTTTTTTTCACAAGTAGTAACAAAAATTTTCCCCTAAATCCTATCAAATGTTCAATTAAATAATTCTGAAAAAAAATATTTTAAATTACTGTAATAATATATCATAATTGCATATTAACAAATATAAAAAACTATTTCGCCGATAGAGACCCTTAATTTTTAATATTCTTCTTATTTTGTCAGTTTTGGTTACTCTGTTAAAATAAATAAATTAACATTTATGGAATTGCCCTTAAAATATATATAAATATATATATAATATGTAAAAATAGCGTAAAATATTAAATTGTTGAGTAATCATATGCTTATTTAAATAACAGAATAAACTAGACATATTAACTACTTCTATGAAATTTAACAATTTATTTTAAAAGTTTATACTAACTAAAAAACATCATCTAATTATACTTTTATTTTGAGTTTTTATTTATATTACTACAAATTGTAGTAACCAAAAAAAATTTCCTAGAAAAAAGGAGAAATACAAATTGTATACATATTTAAGTTCAAATGAAAAATATTAATAGTGTTAACGTTTATATAACTTGTATAAGATTTCAAAAATTAATATATTCTTTTCTCCTATATTATATGTACAGTGGATCATTTTACTTCTAAAAGTGTACATTAGTGATAAAAGCAATAATAGGGTATTACTGACTGTAAAACGTTTCTAGTTTTTTTTAATTTAATTAATTCTTTTTTATTATTAAATCATAATCATAAATATTTTAATGATGTTTATTTTTTAAACTTGAAGGTTCAAATTAATTTTATGCTCCTCTCCCTGTTGTCTTTTATTTTATGAAGACTTCATTTAACTAAAAAATAGAAAATAATACAACATAAAAATTGTTAAAAGATAACGTACTTAAAAAGATTTGTCCGATAAACCATATATTCGCATACCATAATATTATAGCACATTACATCTTTTTTACTCCATTACAATAAAATGAATATTATGAATTATATATAGACAGTGGAAATTTCACTTTAGTTACACCATAATATTCATATTGTAATTATGATAAATATTTGTGTTGTATTCATAATTAGTAAACTAAGCTAGTGCACGTACGAATTGTAAATGTAGTACAACTATGTAATGATAACCGCTGAAAAACAATTTTTAACAACATTGTAAAACATAAGAGAATGAAAACCCAAGTGTTATATAAATCTCAATAATGATACTCCATTTTCATTTTTATATAATTACATATATGAAACTGTATTTTTCTTTAAATGTAGTTCTATGTTTTCCTAATGTTATTTTCATTTTAAGGTATATTATTATTGTGATCATTAATAGACTCTATACATAAGCACGAATTAAAGTATATGTTTTATTAGTTAGATACATGGCGACAGAGGAAAACATTTTTTTTTTACTTTGTTATATCTCGCTTGTGCCTCTATTTGCTTGAAAATGTACGAAATATTTTTTCAAATGCAAAAAGAAAAAAAAATATATTTCTCATTTCTTTCTCTAAGATTCTTTAATAACACACCTTTTTATTACACCAAATACATTTTGATATATAGTCATTGAATATACATTAGATATATAAAATGTCGTAAAATATGTAATAGTTTTGCTTATATGAAAAATCATTCTAATATTTTTTGACACGAATATTAATTTAAAAATTCCAACATTTTAGAGGATTTCTAATTTTATATTATTTAACCAAAATAATGAAAGAGAATCATTTAAATAAGAAGCACATACACATGGTTATATCGAATAAAAAATTACGCTTTAATTCTTATACTAATTTAACTCTTCCACGTAAAACTTTATTAAGCTTTTTTGAAAAATATAAAGATATTCTTCAAAATGTAACTAATTACTCTGTTGCCTAGCGTAATAGAAATGTTCATTCTTTGTGTGTCTACTTTGGATTTTTTGTTTAATTAAATAAATGAGACCAATAATGATATATGACATATTTCAGGACATTCATGAAGTTTTGGAGTAGAAAATAATCCCAAATTGTGCATTTTATTATCACTCAATTTTTTAAAATGTGTAACAATATCATTTACACATTTATTCTTTCTGTAGTTTTAATAGTTATTTATTCATTATATTTTTATAAATTTAGTGCTTATCAAAGTGCTATTAAAAACACAAATATATTCATTAGACATATATTATGTAGCCATAAACAATAAATAAAATTTTCTACTAAAACATTATAAGAAAGAACAAAAAAGGAAAACTGTAAAATGATAAATAACAAAATATTTATTCTTAAAAAAATTTTTTTTAATATGTTTTACCTATCCTCATTCATGTGAAAAATGATCATATTGTTATAATTTTTTTTTAATATATATACTAAATTTTTGTCAAGAATCTTATATTTGGGTATATCACACTCCTTTCTGAATTATTATATTTTTTTAATGTTCAAATTAAACGGTTAATTATTATAGTGCATTTAAAAAATTGTTTATTGTAAACATATTTTTTTGAATTTTTATATAAATGCTTATAACTGTTCTTTTCGGCTTTATGAATTCAAAAGTGTTGTAAATAAAAATATATACATTATTAAAAACGTTAATATTCTATATAAAAGTAATTTCAAAATAATATATATGAGTGGTAATACTGTTCTTACCGACCGAAAAGATTAGGATGTGACATCATATGAGTTTCTGCTCCTGAATCTCTTTTAAATTAAAATACCGTTAAAAGACCATATTGGGATTTGCTATAATTCGTTCATATCCATATAATACAAAATTTTGAAATATAACGTTATACATAATTTTGCAAAATTGAGTATTGTGCACATGGATCTATTCATTGATCATGTGTCTTATAAAATATTCTTTGTATATTTTTAACGGAGAAGAAAGATATAAAATTAATTTCAATATTATTTTGGATATAAATTATTTCTTATAGAAATTTGTATTTATTTTTAATTAAATGAAGTAAAAATGTTTCTGGTTTTTGCAAAAAATTTAGGTAGACAGTACAAGTTTTGTACCATGATCGATATGTTATTCTTACCGCAGCTTCAATAAATGAACTCGTTAAATTCCATATGATTTATAAATATAGAAGAAAATAATGTTATGCTATAGGGAAGATTATTTAATATATTATGTAAACTTATCCATAATTTATTCAATGGAGTTTTCTCATTGAACAAATAACTTAATGAAGTGTATGAATTAACACAGCAGTAAATATTAATTTAATTATAAAATGTTAGCACTTGTATACGTAATATAGAATTTTTATAAATGATGTATGGCAAGGAATTCTTTTAATATTTTCAGGTGCAATAATTTTAAGATAAAGCTTTTTATTTTGATTATTAAAAATATGATATAAGAAATAGATAATTCATGCTTTAAGGTATGGAGTAACAGTATGTAATTCAAGCATTTACTTCAGTTCCATAATGAATAGCTTAAAGATTATTATTGATCACACTAAAATATTAGCATTTAAGAGAAATTTGGTACGTTCAAAATGTTTCCATTCCATATATTTAGACATGAATATTCCTGTGATTGACATATATGCGAAAATTATCCTAATTCGCAGTGTATACTGCAACAACAAATTCCTATTCATTTAAGTAAAATGATTACTATAAGTAGAACATCAAAGCAAAAAACAAACTTTTTTTTCTTAATAAATATACATATTGAAACTATTAAACATGAATCAATTTTTCAAAAGCTTAGTTTTCTACAAAAGTTTAAAAAGGTAAAATAAGATATAAAAAGTAGTATGCATTTAACATTTTCCGAACTAATCTTTAGCATATATATTCTTCTATATACATACATCAAAACATCAATACTATAATTAAGAGTTATAAATATAGTTATCATCTCTGTTCTTTTACGTAGTAACGTATAACATAACAAGAACACATAATATTTTTCTTTTACATACAAAACTTTTCATTAAAAAAGACAAATTTTAAGAAGTATTATTCCTAAAACATGTTTATTAATTAATTTAAATCTTAGCCTAAAAAAAACATTTATATAGTATAATAATTACAGTAATATAAAAATTAGGACAAAACTCTCATTTTCCGGAAAAAAAAAAAAATTAATACATGACTACTAAAATAATTAAATTATACATTATATATTAATAAAATGAAAAAATTACCTCAAAAATTAATGCTATATAGTTAAATAATAATATTAAATGTTATATTGTAAAAAAAAAAAAAAATGAAACAATGTATATTAAAATATAAATAATAATTATAATTTAAAAAATAAAATATATTAAAAAATAAATAAAAAAAATATATTTATTATATATAGAATAATAAAATAAATTTATAAAAATCGAAAAATTGTAAAATAATATATTTATTCTTAATATATTAATTAAAATTAAATAATAAACAATATATAATAAAATAAGTTATGTATATTAATATTAAATATAAAAATTCCATAATGAAATAAATTTTATATGAATTGATATTTAATATTAGACAAAATTAATTTATTTTCATTTTAATATAACAAAAGCAAGTAAATAATTTTGTAACATAATAAAAAAAAGAAATAATAAATAAATAATGTACATTTAATTAATTAAATACACAAAAAAGTAAATTAATTTAATTAAATAAAAATTAATATAAAATAATATTTTAATACATTAAATTTAACTTAAAATTAAATGTTAGTTAAATTTTTAAATATTAATATTAAATAAAAAAATATATAATATAAATTATATAATTAAATTAAAATTTTAATTAAAAATAAATATAAATATAAAATTATTTAATTAAGTAATATAAATTAATCCATATAATGAAAAATAAAGAATATAATTAATTTTATAATAATTATAATAAAGATATATATAATAAATATTTATTATTTTAATTAAAATAATAGTAATAGGAATTTATTTGTTAATAAATTTATAATATGCAAAAATTATTAAATTAATTATTATTATTTATTTATTTTTATATTTAGAGAATTAATTAAATTAATGTTATGAAATAATATAGTCGAATATTATTAATTTTAAATTAATTAAATTAATAAATAAAAAATATTAATTAATCATTTAGTTTTTTTTATTTAAATTAATATTAAATAAATTATAAAATATATTACACAATATATATTATTTAATCGATTTAATAGTTCTTAAAATCAATAATAAATAAAATTATATATTAGTTAAATTAAACTAAAATAATAATATACTTTTTGTTAATTTATATATTTAAAAATAGTTATTATAATTTATATTTGTATATATAGTAATTTATTAAATTAATTATTTTAAAATAATTAATAAAAAATATTTATTAAATAAATAAAAATTTAATTATTAAAAATACATTCTATTTATTGTATGTATATAGATCGTAACATTTTATTAAAATATTAAAAGAAATATATAATATATAAAAAAATATATATGCTTAATATGTATTATTTTATTTAATTTAGATATTTTATTTAATTAATATAAATTATTCAATTATATTATTTATTATATAATTATTTATTTTAATCTGTTATTTTGCCTTTAATTAACATTATGATATTAACATATTTACGAAATATATATATTTATTTATAATCATTTATATTTTAAAATAATAATTATTATATATGTTAATGAACTATATTAAATGCTTATAGATGATTTAATATATTAAAAAAAATACATATTATATTCAATAATGATTATTTATTTTAAAAGTTAACTAGAATATATAGTTATCTGAATTAATTTATATTTAACGTATTATTCTATTTGTATTTATTTACATATATTGATTTATATTTTTTAATTAATTAATTATATATTTATATTTATTTAATTAATTATATATTTATATTTATTTTATTAATTATATATTTATATTTATTTAATTAATTATATATTTACATTTATTTAATTAATTATATATTTACATTTATTTAATTAATTATATATTTATATTTATTTAACTAATTATAATTTATTTATTATTTATTCTTTTTTATATATATATTTATTTTATTTATTTATATACTTTATGATATATATACCTTTTTTATATATGAATATTTGTTTAATTGATTTATTTATTATATATATTAAAATTTGTTAATTCGTTTATTCATTTTTATATATATTTATTTTTAATAATTAAATTTTTTAAAACTATTTTTATATTTAATTTATATAAAATTAATATATATTATTTAATATTATTTTTTCTTTTATGTTTATTATTTATAAACAAATAAAATAAAACAAATATTTTTATTATAAATAATATTTTACTTATTTTAAATAATAATTTTAATTAATTAATTTATTTTTATTAGAAATATATTAAATAATATTTTATTTCTTTTTTATAATGTTAAAAAAACATATATTGTTTATTTTTTTTACTTTATAATGTTTTTGGTTGTATTAATATAGTTATTATGTTTTCTTAATTTTATTTATTTTAATTTATAAATATTTATAAAATTTTATTATGTATATTAGAATATTACATTATAAAATATGAAAATTTTCTCATTTCTTTTTTTTTTTTAATATAATAAATTATTGCTTTATTTATGTAGACAAATTCCAGTATAAAAAATTTAACATTAATTCTGTATAGCATAGAAGTCTTTTTTTATTCTTGTTCAATTAAGCATTTTTTAATTAAAATATACGGTCTATTTATTTATTTATTACTTTTATGTTTTACTATGAGCTTTTATAAGAATTTACTGAAAATTCTTATACAAGAAAATTAATAATATATTGTAGTATAAATTGTTTTACCTTTGGATTGTTACTTTTGTATATGTCAATTATCCATAATATTTAGTTGGAAATAATAAAAGCAATAATCATATGTTTTTTTAATTGTGAACACATTAGTTTTTATATTTGATTGATTGTATGCAGATAAACAAAAAATATATGCTTGTTTATCTTTTTGTGTTACAATGTTGATTCACTGGTGTTCGCTTCATTAAAAAAAAAAAAAATACTAAATTATTATTCAAAATTTTTTTTATTAGAATTAACCAACTTAAAACATAGTTTAGTATGTTTAATTATTATAAAAGTCTGTACTAATTTTGATGCCCTAATTATTTGACTCTAATTTTATCTCTTAGATATGTTTGTCACGAAATGTTGTTATTTATGGAATGCATAACACATTAATTTCCTATACTCATTATCCTAATGGAATTATGAACAAAAGAATAATAGTGAACTAGCGTTGAATGAGTATTTTTTTAATGTTTTATTACTTTTTGTAATATATATTTATTAGGTTGTGTGTGTATAGTACATGTACTCGTTTAGACATTTGACATGTGTAAAATTGGTAATACATACGATTTCTAAAATAAGAAATATGAATTAAACTTGAAAATACCTCTTCAGTTAAAAATCTTTATATCCTACACTAATACTGTTTATTATAACGAATGTCATATATCAGACGTGACGTAATTAGAGAGAAAAACATAGATAAGAGAAAAAAAAATTAATATAATAATTCATTTTTTATGGAAGCACATTTTCCATTAGGTAAAAATATAGCACAACGTTTTTACTATTTTTCCATTTTCACAGTTAACCCCCTGCTCCATTTATCTTAAAAAAATATGAAGAAACCTGCTAATTAAGCTGCAGGAAATACCATTAACATCATACTAAATATTTTTTTCCAGTTTATATATAAATATAGAGATACTGTTTTTGAGGAATTCATAGTTGTCATATCTACCTTAGATATATATTTTTTCATTTGTAATTTAATGCGTAATATCAGATATAAATGAAAGAATATTTACGAAAATTTTAGTTCCTTTGGCTTGGTCCTTAATGAATACAATTGTGGTTATTAATAAAGTATAAATCATTTTTATGATTATTTGTTTTGGGTTACCATGTATTAATTGTGTGGTCAATAATGCATTAGATAACATACATATTCAGAGTAAAAGTTTATTTATATGAAATAAATAATATTCTTTTACACATTTTTGATTTAAATTCAGTTTATCCTTCAAAATGGATTATAATTTATTCAACATGGAATTCTAAAGTTTAGACAAAATGCTGAGCAAAGCATTTTTTTATGCATCTGATTTGTATTTTCTCTAACATTTAATTAGTGTAAATTTTGCGCTATTTCAAATAAAAAAAATACTAATGATAGGATATGAAACCTTGTAAAATAAATCTAAGAATTTTTTTTTTTTTTCATATTAAAGAAAAGTCAAATTTACTTATACATTTAATTTTTCAGTAAAATATATAATTTTATTTTTGTATTTGAAAGTACAAAAATTACCAATGTAATATCCAAAAGCACATTACTGACTATAAAGTTATTATCCAAAATGAGCATAGAGGTATGATTACATAAAGACAAACATAAAAAATATTTTATTTAGATATACTCATAATCATTATAGTACAATATAAAGAATAACATTCAAATAATAAGATATTACCTCAAGGGCACTACTACTTAAACAAGATTAGAAGGCCTATTAAAGCTTATTTCCATAGTTAATATAAAATGTAATTTTTAAACTTATAAAAATATAGATTAACATTTTAAATCTAAAGCATTTTTGCAACTACCCCTTGATCGATTTGACCTTGAAATAAATAAATTTACTAGTATGTAATTATAAGTATTTTCCTCAAGATAAACTATCACGTTAAAAAAATGAATAAGAAACTTTGTACAAACTAAAAAATAAAAAAAATTCAAGATTCATGCATTAAATATTCAGAAGTTAATCTTTTTTTCAGATGATCAAACAATAATTTTGATGTCTGACGTTAATTTTTTTAGATTATTTGTTTAAATGAATTATTACAATATATATCATGAACCTATGACACGTTTTATTAATTATATCTCTTCTATGTGTTGATCAGATAAAAATTATTATACGAAAAAAAAGATTAAATAATACAAAATGTATTATGTTCATTACGTTTGAAAGATACGTGTAAATTGATCAATTTTTTTTGTTGTAATAAATAAAGTGAAAAGCGCTATTACATGAAAAAACACATTTCTACTAATTTCCAAGAATATATACTTCAAAAAAAATTGAACAGATAAGGAAAAATAAAAATGTATTTTATCTTTTCACCTTATTTTGGAATCGTGTTCGTTCCATATGAATATATGGAGGAATATATACTTATATATAAAGGTATTAAATATTTTTCTTTAATTGAAGCTAGTCTGTTTTAATAACATACTTTGTTTTTGTTGGGAATTATTACAAGTATTATGGAAAATAAAATGCAATTAATTGTCATTCTTTTCTTTGGAAATTTTATTTTTTAATTATAAAACTATTTTTTGGAAAATATGAAAATACTTTAAAAGTTTATTTTCTGCAAATATAAATCATAATGCTTGTCCAATACTGTTTATAAAAATGAACTAAAAAATACATATTGTGTAAGACTATATGAACCCATTATTTTATAAATGACATAAAATAAAGGAAGAATTAAATTTTTCTTAGGGTTCCTCTAAATTGTAAAGAAAAAAAAAAAACGTATTGTAATATAGAGGAACAATTTCAATTTAAATTGATAACGTTAATTATTAAAAAAATTATGAAATGTGTGTTTTTAATTCATAGTGTTATTATTTATTTCAATGTTTTAAATTATAGTGTTCTTTCTTAATAGTTTCTTGGGCGTGCTGCACGAAAAATGGAGAAAATATAATATAGAAAATTACGTTGTTCATAAAAATTGAGTTTAAATATTTTTTTTAAAAAATATTTTTGAAATGTGCATTTTAATGACGACTACAATAATATTTTTTAACCTTCTGATATAACATGATCATGTAAATTAATGTTCATATGAAAAAAAAAAAAAAAATAGCATGTATAAATTAAGTAGTAAATAAAAACGTATTTTAAAACAGGAAACTTGCAAAATTCTTCTAGTTTAATCCGAATAAAAGTAGTGGTACTTTAAATATTATTTTTATATTGTATTATATAAAATTTATTTATATGTTTTTCATTCCTTTATATTAAAAACGACAAAAAGAAAAAAAAAATATTTTTTTTAAACTTATGGTTTACGTAAATTATTACATAGAAAATGCACATGTTTTTATGGAACCACATATATGGAGCACATTATCATGTACTGCAAAAAAATTGTTCATGTAATTGAAAATAATAATTATTTATGCCTCAGACACATAGTATCAACATTCCATTAACAAAAAAATGATTCTTTTATAAGATGAAATACATAAGAAATAAGAAAAATTAAGAAAGCTTGTTACAAATATATGATGAAAGCAATGACGTCACTATTTAAATTAATTATATCTATCCAATTATGTTTTTTAATATGATTGGATAAATATACATTAATAATAAGGATCTTAAAAATATTTATAAAAAGAATAGTGGCAAAAAAAATACTCTTTCGACTTCATTTTTTTATTCCTTTATATGAATATAACAGTAGAAACTACGGAATTTAATATACATTTTTTTAAATAAATATAAAAAAGAAAAAAATTAATTTAAAATAAAAAATATATAAACACAATGTTCATAAATATAAAAATTTTACTTCTAAATATTAAAAAAATATTACGTTAAATACTTGTATGTTCTTCGAATTAAGGTATTATTACTTAAAAAATGGTGAATTTATGTAAATTTAAGTAAAATAAACCAAAACAAAAATGCAACAGAAAACAAATTAAATTTAAAAAGTATGTTTTACATTTATTTATATATCATTAAAAATAGCAAGATAAGGTAGAACAAATCATGTGAATTTTACTTGTGCAACGTCCTTTATTAAGATATGTAAATCTTTCATTTGGAATTTTAAGATATACAATGAAAAAAATAATACTGCTTGTATGTATATTATTCATATATTGGAAACATTTATAACCCACAAAAAAAAAAAAAAAATACGTATGCATGTATATATATATATATGTATTTAAGTAAATATTTGAATACATGATATTCATGATTCATTATATTATTGTCATTTAAAAGTAAATCTCCAGAAATGTAAAAAATATTCCAATTTTTATGCATTTAAAAACTACAAATTTTACTAAAATTTTTTTATAAAATATAATTTTTTTTTTATGAGGTTTCTCATGAATTTTTTTTTTCCAGCTTGTTTTGAGGCATTTTACTTGAATGACATATGATTGGAAAAGATGTACACATATATATTTATATGTATATGTATATACGTATAAAGAAAAAAATTGTGTAAAATATTTATTCTATCATCATTAACGTTTTACATAAAATATAAACAAATAAAATATTAACGAAAAAAAAAAAAAACTTACAAACTTTAAAAAAATTACGTTTTTAAAATGATTCATGGTTCAGAAGAAAATATAAAAGGAAATGCAGAAATTATATCAGTTGATGACAAATCAGTAACTAATGAAAACAATTTTGAAAAAAAAAATATAAATGACTGTGTAATTAACGAAGAAATCATAATCTCAGATGATTCCAAAAATACGGAATATTCATCCGTGCAATCGGATTATGAAAAAGAAATATTAAATGAGTTTTATGATTTAAATGAAGGAAAAAATGAAGAAGTTATAAGTATAAATTCAAATTTAATGGGTATACTTGAAGACATTTGTTCACAGTCTTCAGAAGAAGACGAAGAAAAAGAAAAAGAAAATTTGGAAGAAAATGAAGATCAAATTTCTCATTTAGGAATAGAGACGGAACATAATTACAGTGGTGACAACATCAGTAGCAGTCACACAGATATGAGTACTAAAGGTTATAACACAAATAATGATGCAAATAATGATGCAAATAATGATGCAAATAATGATGCAAATAATGATGCAAATAATGATGCAAGTAATAATGCAAATAATGATGCAAATAATGATGCAAATAATGATGCAAATATTAATTATAACAGTAATAATTATAACAATAATAATTATAATGATGATAATAATAATAAGTGGAATAACACAAGTTTGTATATTAACAGTAGCAGTAATTGTGATAATAATAATAATAATGGCAGTGATGATATAAATGATAGTAAGGAAGATGATGTTATATATGTCATATGCAATATATGTTCAGATGTAATGGACGAATCAATTTTTGAAGATCATTTATATGCCCACACACTAGATTGCCAATCAGAGAATCAAGTAAATGATACATATAAAAACGAAATGAATTTAAATAATGACATTTCTAATAATTCTGGATCAAGCACAAACATACAAAATATATGTGAACAGAGGCGTCCCTTCAGTGATGCACATCGTGCACATAATAATTCGGATGTGATGTTGTATAATAATATTAATAATAATATTAATAATAATATTAATAATAATATTAATAATAATATTAATAATAATATTAATAATAATAACAATAACAATAATAATAATAATTATAATAATAATAATAATAATAATAATAATAATAATAATAATAACAATAATAACAATAATAATAATAATAATAATAATAGTAATTATAATAATAATGATGATGACGATGTAGAAGAAGATAATTTTTTTAATATGATTTATAACTACAATTTAAATCTTAATAATTTTAGAAGCAATTCGTTAGTTATTAATAAAAAAGAAAATAATATGGAAATTTGTAGTTCCATGCAAAGAAATGATAATTTCCTAAATACATTACAAAATACCACAAATTCAAAAAATACTATTGAAACAAGCGCAACAAGAAATGAGATAAGATACACTCCATTGACTAATAATGATGTTGAAAATGTAAACAGGAATGTAATGAGAAATAGAAGGAATTTATTTAATATATCAGGGGAAAAAAGTTGTATTGATGATACGTATTTATCTATTATAAGAGAATCAATTTCTACTATTTTATATAACGGAGATACCGCATTATCAGTAAGATGTGATACCATGAACAGTAATGTAGATAATAATGATAACAGTAATAATAATCAAAATGAAGGAAAATATAGTAGCATTGTTAATAATATAAATACAATGATGAATTGCATACAGACTAGTGTAAATAAGGTTAGAGAGAAATCCATGAGTACTATTAATAATATAAACAGAGACATAGGCAATTATGTAAATAGAAATATGAGCAGTGTATTGAGGGATATAAATGAATTAACAAGGAAAAATACAATAAATAAAAATATTAACTTTGTTGATAAGGTATTATTGTATAAAAAATTAAATAAAATATATAAAAATTTGCATAATATAGATAAAAAAATTAATACTGCATTAGAAAAGTGTATTCGTGATTTAGGAAGTAACAACAGTAACAGTAGTAGTAATCGTAATAACAATAGCAATAATAATAATAGCAGTAATAACAACAACAATAACAACAATAACAACAATAATAATAACAATAATAACAATAATAATAACAGTTATAACAGTAATAATAGTAATAACAATAGTAGTAGTGCTAGTAACAGTAGAAACTACTGTGGCATTAATAACGGCGGAAGTACTCATAACAGAAGTGATAACAGTAGTAGTTACGGCGAATATAGAAATTGGAATTATAGGGAAAACAATACATTTAGGACTAGAGAAAATAATAGTTACAATATACATATACCATCAGATAACATTAGTAGAACAACAGGTTCAATGGCATATAACGGAAACTATAATTCTAGTTTTTATAATAACAACACTATTTCACGTGAAAATTTTTCCACAGCTTCATCAGACAGATCTACCTCTTATTATTCAACAAGACCTTATGAACAAAATGCTTGTAACATAACAGGGAGTGTTAATGATGTAAATTATTTATATTCTAATCTAGTTAATAGATATCCTACAATTTGTGAAAACGTTTCATTTTCTCACTTCGACAATAGCCCTAACAATATCTGGCCATTAAGAAGAGTAACAAACAACACTGTTGGCACAATCAATAGTAGTATAAGAAATTCAATGCAGAATAGAGAAACAAATAACTTAAATATGAATATTAATAGTTTTAGCTATTCCAACATAAACAATAATGATAGTGCTAGTATTTTTTCAAGAAATCATGTGAGCAATGTCTATAATAACGTAAATAGAAGCATTAGATACAATTTAATTAATAATACAGTAACAGTTGAAACTTTTTACCCAGACGCAGAAAATCATTCGTTATTTCTAGGAAATAGATACAATGGAAACAGTAGAGTAGACAGGACGAATAATAATATTATTAATACCAATACTAATATGAATAATAACAATATTACTACTCTTAATATAAATGACAATAATAACGGAGTCACTAGTATAAGTACGACTAGAATTACTAATGGGGGTAATAATAATAGAACTGCACTTACTATTAACAGAAATAATAACAGCGGTAGTAGTAGTAGTAATGGTAGAAGCACCATTTTAACTTCTAATGGGGAAAACCGTATTACAAGTACGCATACTATTAACAGATGTAATAATACTACTAGAGTTATATCCAATGGAAGAATTATTTCTAATAGACGCAATAACAATGCAACAGCTAGTTATAGCTATGTAAGTAACAGTTCGAATGGTGATGATTTTAATAACAGCAACACAGAAATAGTATCGCAGAATATTTTAGGTGCAAATTTAATATTTGAAGAAACATTAACAAGCAACAACGATATTGCTAATGGAAATATAAATTCATACAGAAGAGTAAACAATAATAATTTTTTTATCAATGAAATAGTAGAAGAGGAAAATACAAATGAGAATTTAGGTACATCTCCAATGTTAGAGGAGAATAATGATTATTTAATTGTTCATTTTGATATAAAAAAAAATAAGAATAATAACTTGAAAATATGTTCAATTTGTTATGAAAATTATCAACATAATGAACCGCTTATATTTTTGCCTTGTACTCATAATTTCCACAAATCGTGTATAATTGAATGGATTAATAAAAAACCTATATGTCCTATTTGTAAAATTAACATTAAGAATTTTTAAAAAAAACGAAGGGCCTCCTTAAACTTTAAAAATAATTTTATTTTAGATTTTAAATTGAACATTTTTAAAGTACATTATTCAATCACTTTTTGTATAATCACTCGTTCATTTTACATCGCTGTTGTATCCCTCATTCCACACATAAATAAGTTCACTTTTTCCTTATATTAATTTTTTTTTTTTTATATTTCATTTTATTTTCTTTTATGATTGTGTAGTGCATTTTTACAGTGTTTTTTTACGTTTGCATTGCAAATTTTAGGTTTTAATAGCTTATAAAAAAAAAAAAAAAATTGTCATTTCATTTTTTTTTTCTATTACATATGTATTAAAATACACGTGATAAATCAATTATAACGGAAAAATTAAATTTATAAATGTACAGAAATGATAATAATGCGTAGTAAATCAGCATTTCAAAGGTGAACAAATATGAAAAAAAATATACAAACGAAAAGTAAAAAAAATGCGGAAACAAAATTTGTAGGACCAAATAAATACTCAAATGAGAATGTTAAATGGTTGTTTATTATTAATATACACATACATAATCGCATATATATTATATGTGTATATATATATCCTGTGTAAAACAAAAACAAAAAAAAAAAAAAAAAAATTCCATGCTACACAGAATTATTTTTTCTATTATTAATATATCAAAAGAGCATAGATATATTTTATTACACGAAAAAAATCATTAATGAAATGAGAATAACACAGTAATAATCACTAAAATTAGTATAAAAGAACAAAAGTAAAATGATACTAAATGGAACAAAAAGAAATATGAAAAATGAGACACAAAAAAGCATATTTTTATATAAATAATTGTATATGACAAAAATGAATAAGTTACACAAATAGCTGAAGGTAGCATTTATTTGTATTAAAAGTAGTATGTATATATACATAATATATTTAATTAATTTTTTTATAACTATACCGAAACCAACAATTTTTGGAAAAATTAATAAAAAAATTGTATATAGAACGGGGAAAACCTCCTTTTATGTATGTATGTACGCATTTTATTAAAAAAAAAAAAAAAAAAAGCACTCTTACTTTTCCTGTGTAATTTGCAATATATTTTCATGTAACATTTATTATTCGTTATTACTCGGAAATGCAGAAAAAAAAGCGTATTCTTATAAGTGTTTATTTAAAACATTTTGTTGCACTTTTTATACTTTCTTTTTTCCCTTCCCTGTCTTTTCAAAAAGAGCCAATATATTTTAAAGGGGTATTGCAATGAGAAAATAAAAGAGGAAATAAGTGAAATTTAAAAAGGGTCTCAAGATATATATTTGCTATTAAATGAAGTTAGATACACTTTGTGCTAATCCGAGTATTAGCATTACTTTTGTTAGCTCCTATTTATTTACAACTA
Source organism: Plasmodium brasilianum (assembly GCF_023973825.1). Classification (NCBI taxonomy): domain Eukaryota; phylum Apicomplexa; class Aconoidasida; order Haemosporida; family Plasmodiidae; genus Plasmodium; species Plasmodium brasilianum. The sequence goes on from NC_090121.1 coordinate 1,368,527, forward strand.
TTTTTCACTCTGGCACATTCGCTTATGTTTATTCACGTTTTTATTTTTTCTCCCTTTTTCTTTCTCTTTCTTTCTCTTTCTTTCTCTTTCTTTCTCTTTCTTTCTCTTTTCCTCTTCTTTTTATCCTTTTTATATTTTATAAGTGTTCTGATATGGTCATATTTCTTTGTTTTTTCTTTTTCTCTTTTGTCATTTCTATGTTTTAATGTTTTCGCGTCATTATATTCATGTTCTTTACTTTCTGAGGAGCCTTTTTTTTGCTTGAATTTGTCAGAATGTTTATCGTGGGAACTGCTCGTAAACGGACCCACAGTTTGACACTTTGTTTGTCTATTTGTTTGATCATTTTTTAACTCATTTGTTTCGCTCTTTTTTAAAAAAATGAAGTTTTCTTTATTTAAAAACCACTCGCTTTGACTAATTTTGATTTTATCAAAGTCTGAAATAATTTTCGCATTATTTTTTTTATCATAGATACAATTTCCTCCATTAAAATTCTCATCGTTATATATATAGTGACATTTTTTTATTAAATATTCTTCATGCATTTTATTTCTTCTATTTATTTCTTTTTCTTCTTGCATAAATAAATTAATATGTTCATTGTATTCAGTTGTAGTTCCCTTCTTTTCATTATTATAATGTATATGTATGTTGTTTTTTAGATGACTAATTGTTTTTTCAAATGCAAGTTCATTCTTTTTTCTCTCTTTTTTTTCTTCTTCTTTTATAATTTTATTTTCATCATAATTAACTTTATACTGAACATCTTTCCTATAAACATTCCACTTTTTTTGGGGTAGGATATTCAAGCCCCCATGGCCTCCCATTATGCTTATAAAAATGAAAAAAAAAGAAAGGCGGCTTTGCTTTTCGCTTTCTCCTTTTTATGCATTAACAAGCTAATATATACTTATATATATATATATATATGTATATATATATGTATATATGTATATATATATATATATATGTATATACAAAAGGATCTCTACACCTGCACTAGATTTATTTTTAGAAACATTTTACTTCATTTTGATATACTTATATTTTTAATATTGTTTATTTTCCAATTATTGTAAGTCGCACGTGAATGCAAAAAATTAAAAAGCATTGTTAATGAAATTTTAAGAAAAAAAAAAAAAAAAAAAAATACAATTAAAACTGCGTTTATTTTTAAAATGGAAAATTTACTTTATCCAGCTATCTCATTATTATTTTTTTTTTTTCTGCCAAATATTTATTTTACATTGCTCCCTTTTTTCTTGTAATTTTTTTATTTTTTCCTTTATAACAAATAAATTTTTTTTTTCATAAATTGCTACCATACTTTTGCATATGAGTAATAACAATATGAATAATAAATATATAACAAGTATAATAAAATATGTGCATATATATATATATTATATATATATATATATATATATATATATATACATGTATATGAATATATATATAATGTACATAATTTAAACAATGCAGCCGCAAGCGCATCCGTTTGCTCCTTTTAAAATTAAAATGAACTTCAATTCAAGGTTTTTTGAAGAGAGGTAAAAAATATAAAGGCTGTTTATTAGTGTATTTGTATGTATATATGTTACAATATAAAGAATGAAATCTTCACACATGTTAAGAAGGGACGCCCTTTTCCTTTATTATGTTAATAAAATTATTCGTAGTGGAAAATGAAATATTCTGTGCTATGTACGAACTCTTTTATAGCAATTTTTATTTTTTACTCCATTATTGTCCCAGTTAAAAGGTTATTAGAATATAATTACATATATGTATATATGATGGTACTCAGGAGATATTTTAATTTTTTTCTTATTGGAAAAATGGTGAAATAACAGGAAAAGCTGCCACTCGCACAATTTCAGTATAAGCGGGCGGCCTTTTATTTTATTTTTTTTTTAAATTGTACCTATGTAGCACACATATATACATTAATTGCTGAGTAAAAATGGTGTAATTACTTTTTCAAAATTGACCATTTATATATACAGCGTAAAACGTTTGTACATATATATATATATATATATATATATGTATATTGGTAATTTACTCATTTCGCTTACTTATGCACAAACGGGGGTATGAACTTTTCTCTATTCTGTGTTTAGACAGTTGATATATTTCTTTTCTTTTATTTATTAATGTATAGGAAAAATTATACAACGCAATTTTTTAAATTATAGTGAAATACTGATAGGTCACTGTTATGCCAAAAAAAAAAAAATAAAATAAAATAAAAAATAAAAAGAGGTATAAAAAAGGGAAAAAAAATGAAGCATATAAAAAAAAAAAAAAAAAAAAGAAAAAAGAAATGAAAAATACAGAAATAATAAAAGCAAAGTTAAATCACCTTATAATTATGTGTAGTAATAAAATAAAAAATAAATCAAAATTTATTTACATATCAATAATATGATTAGAAAAAATTAGGTCCATACAAACGTACATACATACGTAAATACACGTACGTAAATACACATACGTAAATACACATACGTAAATATACATATGTTAATATACATATGTTAATATACATATGTTAATATACATATGTTAATATACATATGTTAATATCCATACGTAAATACATACGTGTGTTCACCTAAGCATAAACTTAATAAAATGTAAGATAAAGGCAGTCTTTTTAATGAAGTACGTGCTGCATAATAATATGCTCAAAATGGGTTGCAAAGGAAGCAAGCTGTACATATGGTATATATGAATATATACATACATATATACATACAAAAATTTATGTATGTACAAATATATGTGCACATAAAGAGTCCGAGTTTACGTGCGCTACTCCCCGTTATTGGGTGAACTCGATCTGATAACGGAAAAATCGTTATATCCACAATTTTGACAAGTGTAATAATCACCCATATTAAATCCATTAGGGTTAATAAATTTACACGTTCTACATTTTAGAATAAATTTTTTATCAAATTTTGCATTAATTCTTTTTCTTTTTCTATTTTTATTTTTTGACTTGCTTCTATTATTTTTATTAAGAAAATTAAGTTTTCTATATAAGTGTAAGCCTTCATGATTTGATGAAGAAGAATTTGATTCACTACCCATACCCATCCCTTTCTTTTCATCATCTTGAATCGTTTTAATAATTTGATTTTCACGATCATAAGCAATACGTTTTTCTAAAAGTGTCCTTCTCAAATCATCGGAGTCAATTCTACATGTTTTTAATTTTTTCAAGTAATGCTGAAAGGAATTTTTGTTATTGTAAAAATCATGATGTCTCTTATGTGGTCCACTTTGACTAAATTTTATATTCATTAAATCGTTACTACTTATTTCTTCATTTTCTACGATGTGCTTATTACTATTACTATTATTTGGAGAAGAATTCATATGACTGTGATTACTTATACTAGCTATTTTTTCATTACTCGATACGCTATTGCGCGCTTTTAATTTTAGGATATTTCGGTACTGTTCTTCTATTAACTTTATCTCGTCCTGATAAAATGAAAACAAAACGGGGAAAATGTTATGCACATGTACATACATATATACATACATATATACATACATATATACATACATATATACATACATACATACATAAATACATGCATACATGCATACATACGTACATACGTACATACGTACATACGTACATACGTACATACGTACATACGTACATACGCACATACGTACATACGCACATACGTACATATGATACATGGTGCAGTACATTAAAATTCTAAAAAACGGAACGCGGTAAAATGTATTCCATTATATATACATATATATACATAATTATACATGCACATACGCACATATACATACATTTATACGTATACGTAGATATGAGTACATATGTGCATATATACACATCCTTGTGCTTCTAAGAGCACTACTATCATGGAGTTAGGATGTTTATACATACCTCATTGTCAGAAGAAAAATATGTACTCATTTTAAAATTATTTTTTTTGATGTCATTTAAAGTATCTTCAGAATTTTATGTGGAAAAAACTGTTTCACATATATATAAGTACATGTACGTACAAACATATATATGTATGTATTCATATATTGTGTACTCCTTAATAACAAAAAATTGTTATACGTACATTAACATATAAATGAACAAATGAACAAATGAACAAATTAACTAATGAACTAATGAACTAATGAACTACAAATAAATAAATAAATAAATAAATAAATATATATATATATATATATATATATATATAGAATATATCGTAGTTATTGAAGTACACAAGGTATATGTCCATGTATATATAAAAAAAATTAAGCGATTTTTTTTAAATAAAAATGTACTCAATTTTCCTTATCAAAAAAGTTATAAATATAAAAAAAAAAAGTTTCCTCAAATTTATTTTTTTTTTATATAACGCATTCCGTTCGCTTTTCAATGAGTAAGTATCAGTTAACATATTTTATATTCAGGAATTATATAAATATATAAATATATATATATATATATATATATATATATATATATATATATTATATATTTGTGTATATATGTATGTACGTATAAATGGTTAAACAAACTCTTTATTTATCTTTATTTTTTTAAAAATTATTTTTTACATATTATACCTTATTAATTGTATGTACGTATAAATGGTTAAACAAACTCTTTATTTATCTTTATTTTTTTAAAAATTATTTTTTACATATTATACCTTATTAATTGGTAAATTCATAAATGCGTGTATATATATATATATGTATGTTTATTTCCGGTTTATGTGTTTTTAATTGTGTTGATAAAAATTTTAAATTCTAAAAAAATACCAACATATATATGTTATGAATGTATGTATAAGTATACATGTATAATGCATTTACGTTTATACGTTTATGTATATGTATATGTATATGTATATGTATATGTATATGTATATGTATATGTATATGTATATGTTTATGTATATGTATATGTATATGTATATGTATATGTATATGTATATGTATATGTATATGTATATGTATATGTATATGTATATGTATATGTATATGTATATGTATATGTATATGTATATGTATATGTATATGTATATGTATATGTATATGTATATGTATATGTATATGTATATGTATATGTATATGTATATATATATATATATATATACGTAATAAATACTAAAGCATAGTTGAACAATTTTGTTAAATAGTATACATATCTTAGTAATATATTGGCTGTTCTATTTTAAATATGAAATATTGTGGTATTGTGAATTTGAACGAGCTGTTTTTAAACTAAAAAAAAAAAAAAAAATGAATCTATTTAAAAAAAAAATAGTATAAACATAGTATATTATTATATTTATATTATATAAATACTTGTGTACAGTTGTAAAATATATAAAATAAATAATATACGTGTAGTAATATTTATTCTGTTTAATTGTTTTAACCGGATTTAGTTTAATTGTATTAAACGGATTTAGTTTAATTATTTTAACTGGATTTAGTATAATTGGATTTAGTATAATTGGATTTAGTATAATTGGATTTAGTATAATTGGATTTGGTTTAATTGGATTTAGTATAATTGGATTTAGTATAATTGGATTTGGTTTAATTGGATTTGGTTTAACTGGATTTGGTTTAATTTGTTTTAATTTAATTGGTTTTAATTTAATTTTTTCTTCATAGTAAAGAATATTTTAACGAACAAAACAAGGAAAATAAAAAAAATTGTATAAGTTTAAGCTGTCATTATGAAAACAATGCATAAAATAAATAAAAAAAATATTTGTTTCATTTATATCTATTAAAAAAGAAACATTCAATTTTTTTTGAAAAGGTGAACTGAAAGGAAAAGCATTCTTAAGAGTAAGAAGGAAATTATTACTTTTATATGGAAAGTACAAGAAAATAAAATTATATCATAAGTATAATATCTATATCTTTATACAATTGATTATATGGACTAACCTGATAGCTGTGATAGATGTTTTTACAAACGAGTTATTTCTTTATATATCTTCTTTTACCGTTACAATATAATATTATACGCAAAAAAGTTTTACGCTTAAAATTATAAAAAATTGTATGTATTAAATTAAAAAAAAAATTATTACATTTTGAACAAGAAAAAAAGAAGAAATTTAAAAAGCTGTTTATTTTTTATATAATACACCTTTGTAGATCTTTTAAACAAAATTTTGCTGCATCCCTTTTCTTAGTTCTTAACGCAACTATATGTGTATTACTATTTGAAGTACTTTTCAGCTTACACAAATCTGCAATAACATTCATTTACACGAATGAACGGGAATTTATTTGTATTGTTGTGGGTCCATTTTTTATTCGTTTTGTTGTTAAATGTTTTATTTTTATTCGTTTTATTGTCATTTGTTTTGTTTCTATTTGCTTAAATTTTTTTTTGCTACTATTTTGTTTCACAGTTATAAAATTTCTCTCAAATTTCTTTTTGAAATCGCCATTTGGGAAATGAAGTTTACTGATAAATTTGAGAAAAAAAAAAAACAAAACAAAACAAAACAAAATGGGGTGAGGGGAAGGAAAAAGGAAAAAAATGTATTTGTCTAAATAATGCATTTAAATTTAAAAATTTCCACCCTTTTTAAAAAAAAAGCAGCTATTTTTTTTTTTTTTTTTTTAATAGTGATTACTATTGCAAACTTCAATGCGCGAAATACTGAAATATACGAAAAGGGTATATTTATATATATATATATCTGTATATATCGTCAATTTGAGAATTTTTTTTTTTTACTAAATTAATATGATGTGTACAAACAAATAGGACTGGACCTATGGTGTTTAAGCGATTAATTACTTCCAAGTAGCTTTTTTTTTTTTTTTTTTTTCCTCCCCATTTTGTAACGTATGAACAGGATTTTTTGAAGTACATCACGTTGACATATACGTACGTGTTTGTCTATGCACTTGTACACCTACGTATATATATATATATATATATATATATATATATGTCTCTGTGCGTACATAGTATATGCACAAGTATGTACGTATAAAAAATAAATATATAAATATATGAATTCTACTAATAATGTAATATAATATAAACATCGCATGTGCATATTTACATAAAATCATCCGCGTAAAAGGTTTGCCATTATTATCATCATAATTATCGTATCATCATAATTATCGTATCATCATAATTATCGTATCATCATAATTATCGTATCATCATAATTATCGTATCATCATAATTATCATATCATCATTATTATTATACTGCTATTTTAATGTGTATTTCTCATTCTGCAAAGAATGTAAATATAAGAATAGCCTTTTTGGAAAAATAGAAATATAGGTCTTATGCATAAAATTGACAGCAATTGTTTTGCTATAGGAACAAGCATAACATAAAAGGAGTACTCATAACGTATAAGAAGACATTATTCCGTAACCTTATTAGTGAACTCCTTTTTATATAATTGTTCCCTTTTGTTAATTTATTTGTTATGTGGTAATTATTAGTATTTTTTAAAATTTACATAAAAGGAAAAAAAAAAAAAAAAAAAAAAGAGAAAAAAGGAAAAGGAGGAAAAAAGAAAAAAAGAAGAAATAGATGAACGAATATGCGTTTAACATATGCAAATAAAATATTTTACCTCTAACAAACTTCACAGCAGGAAAAAGAAATTTTATTTTCCTTGGATGTAAATTGAATAATAATATGAATTAATTTTTAAGCTCTGCGACATCTTCAATATTTTTTATTTGAAGATTAAATTATTTGCTTCTTAAAATAAAAACTTAATAATGATATATAAACAACAGCTATATTATTTATAATTATATATATTTTTTTGCCAAAAGGTGAAGAGACTTTCAACATAAATTACATGTATAAATATACTTAATATATATATGTATATATAACGTACATATTTTTAATTTTTTGAAAATAATGAAATTCCAGAAAATGCATTTTTTGTTTTTAGCATTTTTTTTTTTTTTATTTAGTATTTATAATATTTTGAATTAATATCTGTTATATTTTCTTACTATTGTAATTTTATTTTTTTGTAAAATTATGCTCAAATTGTTATAGAGTATGTATACTTACATATACATATGTATATATATATATATATATATATATATATATAGCGTAGCCTCAACGCCTATTTTACCTTTGCTGCTTCCACCTTTTCTTCCTTTTTTTTCGCTTCTTTTTCGTTCTTCTTTCTTTTCCCTTTTTCTATTAATCTCCATATATTATCATAGATAAGGCCCTTCCTACCATTTCGATGACATATACGTAAAAAAGGAGAGCTTAAAATGAGCACGAATTGTGGCCGTACACACATATAGATAGATCTGAACGTATATATATGTACATATATACATATATATATGCTCATATACATATATATGTGCTTATATATGTATATTTGCACGCATATCGACGTATACATAAATGCATTTGCACTTGTTTCTGTGTACATAAGTATTAATGTTCATATACATACATTCTTTTTGATGCACCTTTTGCACACACACGAATGAGTTATGCTCGTCATTTTTTTTTTTTTTTTCTAATTTTTTCAAATATCACTGAAGTGTAACAAAAATTTTGATTTAATATTACTCACATGTTATGTATATTTTATGCACAAGTCAGGCAATTTTTCATTAAATGTTACTAAAATACCATTCATGTGTCAGAAAAATATCATTTCATGTGCCACTAAAATGGCACGAATATAACATACATATGTTAGAAAAAATACCTTTAAAACATTACCAAAATGCTACAAATATATCACTAAAATGCCACTCATGTGTTAACTTTTTTTTTCTTTTTTTTTCCTTTTTTCCCGTTTTCCTGCACACGGGCATCCCATTATAATAGGTCGCACAATAATGACGAGAGAAGAAAAAAAATGGATTGAGCAATTACGCATGAACCCACCTAAACTTTTAGATGAAAATGATTTAAGGCTAGTTTGTCAGAGAGTGAAAGAAATATTAGTAGAAGAAAACAATGTTCAAGCTATAAATCCACCAGTTATCATTTGTGGAGACATACATGGGCAATTTTTTGATTTATTAGAATTATTTGATGTCGGAGGTGATATAATGAACAATGATTATATTTTTTTAGGAGATTATGTAGACAGAGGATATAATAGTGTAGAAACATTTGAATATTTATTATTATTAAAATTATTATTCCCAAAAAATATTACATTGTTAAGAGGAAATCATGAGAGCCGACAAATTACAACAGTGTACGGTTTTTATGATGAATGTTTTAAAAAATATGGTAATGCAAATGCATGGAAATATTGTACAGATATATTTGATTATTTAACATTAGCTGCACTAGTAGACAATCAAATTTTTTGTGTTCATGGAGGTCTTTCTCCAGAAATAAAATTAATTGATCAATTAAGATTAATTAATAGAGTCCAAGAAATACCACATGAAGGAGCTTTTGGGGATATCATGTGGTCTGATCCAGATGAAGTTGAGGATTGGGTAGCTAATCCGAGGGGTGCTGGTTGGTTATTTGGACCTAAAGTTACTAAAAAGTTTAATTATATTAACAATCTTGAACTAATAGCTAGAGCACATCAGCTAGCCATGGAGGGTTATCGTTATATGTTTGATGACTCTACAATTATTACAGTATGGTCAGCTCCAAATTATTGTTACCGATGTGGAAACGTTGCAGCAATTATGAGAATTGATGAAAATATGAACAGGCAAATGTTAATATTCAAGGATACTCCTGACTCTAGAAACTCAATTAAAAACAAGGCTACCATTCCGTACTTTTTATGAAAATTAGCAGAACCTCATGACAGAAGCGGTATGTCGTGACGAACCTACATCACTGAGGTGTGTGAAACAGGGTATAGAAGCGAATCGCATTTCATCGTAGTGTATAACGTCAATCGGGTAAATGTTCTAGTGTAAAAGAATAATGCACTAATTTGTTTTACAAACTCGTATATGTTATACCATTTTGCAGTTTTTTTTTATTTTTTTTTACTCGTTATTTATGCCCATTATTTTACGCATTATTTTTTTTAATTTTTTTTTCGCCCTCTTTTTATTCTTTTTTTTTTTTTTTATGTTTTTAAATGCTTATATTCGTCCAGCAAGAAATTTAGCGCACTGCTGAACCTAATGAGCTTCAGTATTTATGTTCCACTGTATGTTATTACGGCACATTATTATAATATGCCATTTTAGCGTTATATATGTATTTACGTATGTATTTATACATATATTTATTTATGTATTTATGTATTTATGTATTTATGTATTTATGTATTCATTTATGTATTAATTTCCTCATTTATTTATATTCGTGCCTTAATTTTTTTTCAATCCCCATTCTAAAATTTCGTATGTTTGATTCTTAAACAAACTCAGCTTTTTCTTTTTAATCCTTTGATAAGTATGTGTACGTATGGTACACACGTACTTGTGTACACACACATATATATATATATATATATATAACGAAGTAATAATGTTTTTTGCGTATGTGAACGCAAATTTCCATCTCCGGGAAAAAGTTAAATTAACTTGAATATATTCTTAAAAAGAGATGATAAAAGGGCCTAGTTTTAAAAATAACTGGCAAGTCGTATATATGTATATCACAGAGAAACATGTATGAACGGTGTCAAGGAATTTGTTCACAAAATTTGCTGTTGCGGTTACTGCTTTTTCTTACCCTTTTCCCATTTTATAGTATTCTTTGTTTTTTTTTTTATATAAGCATATATTACATAAATATATATATATATATATATTTAAGGAGTGGAATGCTTTGGAAAGAATAAAATGTTTATCTGTATCATTTTGTTGAAATGAAGAAAAAATTTTGAAAAAAATGCTATTTTTATTTTTTTTTTTTTACTGTATCTTAATAAAACGTAAGGGCTATGTTTGTAACTTTTCAAAAACCATAATAGTGTTTATATGTTATATACTATATTTTGAGTAGAGGGCGACAAAAATAGCAGAAAACTGAAGATGGAAAAATTAGTGTAATGCATAACAAACATGTACAACGCATAATTTACATGTACAGTTCATAATTTACTTGAACGGCTCATAATATACATGTACAGCTAATAATTTACATATACAGCTAATAATTTACATATACAGCTAATAATTTACATATACAATGCTTAATACACGTGTACATCTCATAAAATATGTGTGCATATATGCATTATGTAATTTATGTATGTACAATTTTTAAAATAGAAAATGTTTTTAGGTAGGATATTTATTTTTTTAAGTATAACTGTGAATGCAAGGTACTATGCGAAAGTTTGCATAAAAAACAATTTTGCGTGGAAACTGCTAAATTATAATAATACCCCACTGGAAGGTATTAATAATGGGAATAACAGCGCAGTATGCAACAATGACAACGCAGTACTTAATAATAGCAACACACCACCTAGTAATAGTAACATAACGCACAGTTATAACAAACTAAAACGTTACTATTACTACTCCAAGGAAAGAAACAAAATAGTAAAAAAAAAGAAAAAGAGGTTTTCATTGAATTATCCCAAAGGAATAGTACGAAAAAACAAGCAGGGCTTCTTTTTTTTAAACTCCACAAAGTTAAGTGAAATAAAAGAAAGCATAAAAGCTTTATATAACGTAGATTATATAGAAAATAATTACCTGTACACGTACATAAAATCATTTAAAAGAACACCTCCTATAACGAAATTATATTTAATAAGTACGTTCCTGTTAAGTGTTTTTATACATATAAACAAAAATGTTTATAAGTTAATACTATTTGATTTTCAGAAAATTTTTAAAAAGTGGGAGATATGGAGGTTAATAACTCCATATTTGTATATTGGGAATTTGTATTTACAGTATATATTGATGTTTAATTATTTAAATATTTATATGTCCTCTGTAGAAATAGCACATTATAGGAAACCAGAAGATTTTTTAATTTTTCTTTCTTTCGGATATATATCAAATCTTTTATTTACCATAATAGGAAGTATGTATAATGAAAATATAATGAATATGAAAAAACATGTCTACAGTGTAAGAAATTTAATTATTCCTATGAATAAAAAAGACGAAAAAATCGATGTAAAAAAGGAGCACTATAATCATTTAGGTTATGTTTTTTCAACTTATATACTTTATTATTGGAGTAGAATAAATGAAGGCACGTTAATTAACTGTTTTGAATTATTCCTTATTAAAGCTGAATATGTTCCTTTTTTTTTTATTATACAAAATATTTTATTATATAACGAATTTTCTCTCTATGAAGTAGCTTCTATCTTATCAAGTTATGTCTTTTTTACTTATGAAAAATATTGGAAGTGGACATTTTTGAGACGCTTTTTTCTTCTCCTTCTTAAGTTCACGCGAGTGTACCAACAGTACAATAAATACAGAGAGGAGTATGAATAAAGGTAGTTCTTCTTGTCTATTTTATCAAATGCAATAGTAACAGAAAAAGGGAAAAAAAAAAAAAAATATATATATATATATATATATATATATATATATTACTTAATTTTGAAAGATCACAAAATTGGACTTCTACGCGAAATGGGCATACACTGCATGACTACATAACTGTAAATATTCTATTCTGTTTAAAAAAAAGTTTTGTACATGCAGTTGTATTTTTATTTGTGCTTGTATTTGTACTTATTGTATTTTTTTTTTTTTTTTTTTTTTAACCATTACTGAGTTGTTTTGTCCATTTGCACCTGACTGTTCAGAAAAATTCTCATGCAACATCAAACCTTTTTTTTTTTTTTTTTTCCCTCCCCCCTGCCTTCTCTTTTTTTACTATTTATTTGGAAGTGTCTCAGCATTAGCGTGTGTCGCATTTTTTTGTCCGAGTATCATACTGCGTCCAAGTACATGCGTATGTAGAAGGATATATATATAGACTTACGCGCAGATATTTACGCGTGTGGATGCACGTACAACAGTACCTAGCTTCACCGTTTCGCTTGGTAAGTTTGATGGGTATTTTTTTTAGCTTTTTTTTTTTTTTTTTTTTTTTTTTTCTCTATATTTGGACAAGAGACATATAACAGAGTATAATTAATCGGACAAAGGTATTACCCTATTTATGGGAAGACAGAAGGAACTCAGTATATGGAAAAAAAAAAAAAAAAAAAGTAAAATATTTTTTATTAAGAGATAACAAATCATAGAATGAGACGGAGATTTGCGGAAATCGTCCAAAGACGTATATTTGTAAAAAACAGGAATGTGTTATTCATACATATACAAAGGAACTATGTGAATGTACCTAGATTGAACACATTGAAGGATATGGATATGTATGCTATTAGGAAAAATGTAGAATTGTGTAAAAAAAAAAATGTAAAAATCAAAGACGTGTGGAATAATTTTTTATACATACTTATACTAAAATTGTGTAATAACGAAATGCATAATTATGTTGACTTTATGATCATATTAAAACTTTTGAGTAAATATATTTCTTTAGACAAAAGGGTTATGGTTTTTATATGTGAGAAATTAGAACAAGATATGTACAAATTGAGCATAAGAGAATTAAATTTACTACTATTAATATTAAGAAAAAATAATTTTGATAGTTCATATTTTATTAATTTAATATGTAAATCTATTTTAATGAAAATTAATAAAAATGTATCTTATAAAGATTTAGCTCTAATATCATTTAGTTTGTCAAGTAATACTACTATATTAGATGAAAAGGTATTTACGAATGAAATTTTTAACTTCACTATTTTAAAAATTTACAACGATTTAAAAAACATAAATTATCATACCTTGTCTTTGTTTTTTTATTCATTCAGTTTATATTTTATTAACAATTTTGATTATTTTAATTCTTTTTTTTATATGATCAAAAATTTTATTAAAAATATAAAAAGAAATATGGACTCTTTCAATTCCACTGACTTAATGTTTACCTTTATTTCATCCATGCACATTTACAATTCTTTTAGAACTAATTCTACTAGTGTAACAAGTGTTAGTAAATCAAGCTCGTTATATGTAGAAAAAAATGCACACATTACTCCACCTTCATTAAACGGATATTTAAATAATATACCTGCACATGCTAGTTGTCGAAGAGTTACGAGGGAAGGGGGGGATACTCTGAATAAGGGCAAGTCTAAAGTACAGTTAACCAAATTAGAAAAAAGGTTTGACTCTAATAATGGTGCAGAGGAGGGAAAGTTAAGCACTATTTCGAATTTAGTAAAAGAGGATTCTGGTAAGTACAGGAGGGCTGCTCATCGTGGTATGTACTCGTCAATAAAGGAGGAAAGTACAGAAAATTTTAACTTACCCATTGAACCAATAGACAGTGTTGAGAAACAGTGTCAAAATGATTTAAAAAAAAAAGAATTTATTTTAGAGGATCTAATTGATAGCATTAAAATAGTAATTGCAGAAAAATTGAAATGCTTCAAGGTGGAAGAAGCAGTAAACATTCTGTTTGCATCGTTAAGTAGAAACTTTACCTTCAACAAAAAGTATTTTAACATTTTCAATAAACATAGAATAAACGTACAAGATTATATTAATGTGTGCATAAAAACTGAGTACAAAAAGTGTATGGAGGAGGAGCAGGAAGACGAAAAAGAAGAAGAAAAACTCGATTACATTTTAAAAATTAATACCACGAACAACAATTTGCACAATGATGAAACTTTTATTAACATAGTGATGGAAGAAATAATTTATCGAAATGATTGTTTAAGTATAAAACAAATAATTTTATTGCTTTATTTATTAAGTAACTCAAATGTGATGTATCTACAATTTGAAAAAATAATACTTAAGAGATTAGCATGCATGGAAAAGGAATTAAATAAAAAAGAAATTATGTTCATATATCAATTTTTATATTTAAGGACATGTTTATTTCCGGAGCTAAAAAAATATTCCTTAAAAATTTATGAACAGGACAGTAACAAAACGGTCGTTATATGTAATATAAATAAAGATACAAAAAAAAGCAGTGTACGTATAAGTAACGAATATGCAAAGGAAACTACCATTTTTAACGATAAAAAAAATTACGAGAATAATAATGTTTATTATATGCATGATGATGTATTATATTTGAAAAAAAAAAGAAAAAGAGATAAGAATAAAATTTTTTTGTATGACAATTTTATTTTCAAATATCCTGCACAAGTCAGAATAAATGAAAAAAGTGACAATTTTGAAAATGTGCGAAATTTGAACTGTTTTATAGATATTAAAAGGAGAAGAGAAGAAATGGATGATCATGTCTTTTCAAAAAATAGAAAATTAATAAATGAAGAGAAATGTAACGAGTTCAAGATAAGTGCAGATAAAAAATGTAATTCTATTCAAACTCAAAGTAGTAGTATCTCTTGCACGCATAATAGTAAGTCTACTTCTGTGGCTAGTAATATTACGAAAACCATCCCATGCAGTAACATTGGTGAAAGTCCTAACATTTTTGCGTTTGGAAAAAAAGTTTTTCCATCCTACAACGTCATTGATGAGTATAGAATTAACTGCTACAATTTGCAGTTGGATGTTTACAAAATTGTTTGTTTAAAATTATTGGACTGGTTAAGGAATGAAAAATTAGCTAGCTGTACTACTATTATTGATATATTATGTATTTATGAAAAATTAAATGTAAGAGATTATAGAATTATAAGATATATGTATACTTTAAAAAAAAAAATTTTATACTTAGACAATAAATATATAATAAAAATTATGAACATAATTTTAAAATTTAATTTATATAGCATATTACAATATTTGAATATAGATAAATTTCTTAAGTTTATGACTTTCAATTCATTGGATGAAAGTATAGAAATTTTGAATTTAGTTGGTATGTTATCAGTTATTTATGGTAAAAATTCATATCATAATTTTCCTGCATTCAATATAGAAAATATTATTATTTACATTTTGAAAAATTTCAAAAAGTTAATTATCACCAAGCAGTTAAAAAGAGCAAATATAACAAATGTGTATAACAGTTTGCCTCTTAAATTGTACAAATTGTTTAAAAATGTGCAATGTATGGAGGATGATGCAGTGAAACGAACATGTGCTCGTTATGATGCCATTGGTGCTTATAATTATGATGGTTATCAAATCGCTAGTTTTGAGGAAAAAAGTGACCTTGTCTGGTCAGGTAAAAACATGAAAAATTTTTGCATTTATAATGTGGATGATGTGAATTTGAAGGAAGTGAAAATTAAACCATCTACATATACAATGGGAAGTGTACGAAACAACATTGAGGTGAACAGTTACATATATGAATATAGAGATGTCGAAGATGAGCTGTATGAAGACCTGTTGTTAATGTTTGGTAAAAATGTAGAAATTTATAAAGACATAAATATTTCAAATTATGCATTTCCAATGGCCATTAATTTGTTAACATTAAATCATCATCAGGGAGAAGGAAATAATCATAGCTTAATTCGTATGAACATGTGCAGCAACGGATGGAGCAACGAGTGTATTATCGAAAGGAGCAACCAATGTAACAGAGAATGGAGCCGCGGACATAACAGTAAACATGGTCATGATAAAACGTTAGAACTGAATAAAAAAAATTTCCTTCTTGTTGACATATTGTATAGCCATGATTTTTATTACTCATTGAATGAGGCAAAACAAAATAAATTAAAGAAAAGGCATGTATACGTGTGCTATTTTGGTAGTCACGTAAATAAAATGAACAAGAGAATAATTAATTATAAAAAATATACCATACTAAGATTAATCAAAAAGAGAGGATACAATTACATTTGCATTGATGCAAAAACGTATGTGAAAAATAAAAAAAATAAAAAAAGTGACAATAGCTTAAATAAAATTTATATAAGTAATTTAATACTCGATTTATTAGAAAGGAAAAAAAGAACAAATGTATTATACCGAAAAGGGGGTAGAAGTAAAAGCAGCATTGTTGAAGCACATACTAATAAATTACTAGTCTATCATTTGAAAAATAAAACAAGTGCATTTGCTGCGATAAAAAATTATAGACTCAAAAGTGCCAACACTTCCTTGTTTATAAGGCGAAATAAAAATGAAAGTAAAACATATGCACAGGGAAAAACTTTATACACTGATGGAGACACAGAAAAAAAGAGAGCAAAAGAAAAGCCCCCGTCTAACCACTTGACCAAGTTAAAGCATATGTTTCAGTCTGTTTAATTTATGCAACTACTGTAATTTATTTAATTATATAATTTGCGTAAATGATTGTTCGTTATTTTATTGCTTATATTTTGCGTTCGTTTTGCATTCATTTTGCGTTCATTTTGCGTTCATTTTGCGTTCATTTTGCGTTCATTTTGCGTTCATATTTCTTGTTATTTTATTTTTTAAATGTCGAATTGACCTTTTTTTAGTTATTGGTGAATTGAGAAATAGGCACTCTGTATTTCTGGGGTACTATTTATTCCATACGTGTGCACACCTGCACGTGTGCAGGCAATTAGTCTTTCAAGAAGTTCCTTAAGTAATTTACCGACTTTTCATTTAAACCCCATTAAAAAACCTTTTTAACTCAATATAAGTCACGCCTGATTTATTTTTATTTTTTTTGTAAATATTAATCAAGCTTGACTTCAAACTATTTAAAAATATTTCATTATTTTTTTGCAAAAAAATTATGGACAAATTGAAATTAAACTGCGCTCACTTGAGCTATAAGACGTGTGCGATTTTGTTAAAATTGACAAAAAAATGAAAATAAAGTAAGAATTAAATGCGGGAAAACGCAAATAGCCCATAAATAATAAACAAAAAAGCGACGAAAAAACGACGAAATAAATGGATGAACAAATAAATATAATTCAGGTAAAAAAACAATTCTTAAACATCAAAGATGGAGCAGAAACGTAAAGGAAGAGTATTATCAACATGTGGCAGTGGTGCAAGATTCCTCTTGCTCTACTTCAACTGGTTTGCAATAACATAAAAAATGTGCATATATTGCATTTAGAGGCTTTTATTATGTGCACAGATACGTATATATATATATATATATATGTACCATTTTGAACTACAAATAGAGGGGGAAAAAGAAAGGTACATATCCTTTAGTAAGCTTTTTTCAATTTTGCGCAGATTCGGTTTATATAGGATGTAAAAAAAATAAACATATACATGACATCCATTTTAATAACGTATAAGCTTTTTTTTAAGTAGGTAATCATTGAAATAGCTTCGCACAATTTATAATGTTTTCTTTTGATTGTGTTGCTGTTATACACGTTTTGAGAAACGGTAATATTATTTGTCTTGCTGAAAGTGCTACGGTCAGTACTACTGGAAGTACTAGTGTCAATATTACGGCCATGTCCATCATCATTTCTACCGTTGGCAGTACTTGATCCTTTTTTTAAATACAACAGTGTTTTTAAGAGTTGACTATTATCATTCTGACCATATGTTGTGTTATCTTTCTTTTTTTTTTTTTCGATCTTTATTTTGTTAAGAAACGAATGCAATTTCTTAAAAAAGTTGATGTAGTGTTTATTCAACTTTTTGGAAGAAAGACGGATGATTTTTTTATTTTTTATATAAACTTTTCCTTTTATTTCTTTTCTTTTTTTTAAAATGTGTGCAATTTTTTCATTGTTCAGTATATCATTTAAGCTGTTACTGTTTGTACTGGGGTTTTTTTCAAAATTGTAGTGTGGCATAAATGTATACATATCTTTACATATATATTTACACAAATGATTATTTAAAAGGTGTATATCGTCATTATCATGGTATTTACTATCATCGTATTTACCATTGTCGTATTTATCATCGTCGTATTTACCATCGTCGTATTTACCATCGTCGTATTTACCATCGTCGTATTTACCATCGTCGTATTTACCATCGTCGTATTTACCATCGTCGTATTTACCATCGTCGTATTTACCATTCGGTACCTTTCCGAATTGATAGTTACACCTTTCCTCTTTTTTTATATCATGGTAATTACATAACGAAACGCCTTTTTTCAACCTTTCTGCTTTCTTGTCATTATTACGAACATAATTTACATTTTTAATTGAAGTACGACATTTTTTATTTAAAATAAAATTTCCTTTTTTATATTTGAGCAATAATGATAAAAACGTTTTATTATAACATTCGACAGATGAATTATAGTCTGTGTGCTCATATAGTAATTCATCATAAAAATTTTTTTTGTTTTTATTACCATTCAGTTGTTTGTAATAATGTTTGTACATATTCATAGTATGTTTTCTCAACCCTTTGAATGTCTTTTTCCTTTTTCTTTTTTTTGTTCTCTGCTTTTTTTTCACACGTCCAAATTTTAAGTAGTAATTCTCTTTTTCATGAATAGTGGTAGTACAACATTTTAAAAATAAATTCCCCTTACTACTGTATCCTCTTTTTTCTTTTCCCTTTTTATTACTTACCCCTTTTTCTCGTTTCGGTAAATTGTTCAGTTGTAAATAAAGAAGAAAATTATACTTCGCTAAGTATAATTCCTTAAGTAAATCAATGCATAAATTTTCCAACATTTTTCACAAAAAAAAAAAAAAAAATTATAAACAAGCAAGAAAAAAAAATAAATAAAATAGCTGCACGATATAATGCTTTTTCCTTAAAGTATTTCTTTAAGGCATAAAAGGGAGAGGCAAGAAGAAAGGATGAAAAAAGGGCGAATAAGAAATAATAATGAAGGAAAAAACAAACAAACAATATTACATTTGTGTATGTATTTACATTTTTGCGAAATCGTGAGAAGTTAATTTATGCAACTTATTCCTTTGAGTGTAACATAGGGGGAGGTTAGAAATATGAGAAAAGTTAACCACACCTTAGTTATAGTTTTCACAAATTTAAAGACGCAGATATGTAAGTACTTCCATATATGTATACATAATACATATTCGTACATAATATAAACCTACATTCGTACATACATACGTACATAATACTTACACATATATACGTACATAATACTTACACATATATACGTACATAATACTTACACATATATACGTACATACATACATATACATATATACGTGTATATAATATATTTAAATTCTGCTTTGCTACAAAACTTGCATCATTCATTGCACAACTTACCACCGTGAGGGAATAAAATTAGGAAAAAAAAAAAAAAATTATGAACAAGCAAGAAAAAAAAAAAAAAAAAGGAGGTAACATCAAATAAAAATAGAAAATGAATAATTAATCTGTGAAGTAAAAAAAAAAAAAATAAAAAAATTATTAACAAGCAATAAAATTAAAAAACAAAAAATGAAAAAACGAAAACGGGTAAATGACATGACTTAAAAAAAAAAAAAAAAAAAAATCGTTTTCTTCATTTTTACAAATCATTAATATATAGTACTCTATTTTACTTAAAGTATTATATATTTTAGAGAAATTCGCAGAAAAAATGATTACTTACTCAGAATACCTTGATGAATATGTGAAAGATTTAAATAATTATTGCCATAAAATAAAAAAGTCAATTTTTAACATCGGAAGTTAGAAATTGAGAAAAAAATTAGAAAAAAAGTTCAACGGAAGGATAAGCAACGAAAACGCTTGTTATTATCTATACATATATATATATATATATATATATATATATATGTACATATGTGTACATTTATTTATACACAAACTACTGCTATTTTTTTTTAAAAAACACTTCAGATCGAGGGGATTACGAAAAAACGAGAGAATATGTTTTAGAAGCTGAAAAATGTGTATATATATATATATATATTATATGTGCATTCAATCTATACCATGATGCACATGCTTTTTATATTTTTTTTTTTGTGACATATAATTAACGTTCATCCATCTTATTACGACTTTCCAATAACCTATACTTTGTTGTGTTAATTTTAATGATTTGCAATTTATGATTTACATTGTGTAGTTCGGCCTATTTCCATTACTATTTATGATTATATATATATATATATATATGCCCATTTATAATTTTACCTTCCCTTTTTTGTTATTCGGTTTAATCAGATAAAGCAAATTATAATAGAAACAAATAGTTTGCCAAAAGGATGTCATAAAATATTTGATGAAGTACGAAAAGAAATTCTACAAAGAAAAAAATAAAATATCTATGATTGCTTTGTTCTATTTTGCGTAGTAAATTTTGCTATTTCTACATTTTTTTTTTTTTTTTTTTTTTTCATATTTCAGATAAATAAATATAATTCAGACCTAAAGAAATATAAAAGTATTTTAGAAAGAATGAGTAGCGATTATTATTCCGATGAAGCTGTAAGGAAGAAACAAAAAGAAAAATAAAGAAACAAATCTGTATAAAAAAAAAAAAAATTCTATAGCGTAGAAAAACAACTTTGACATTATATTTCCATTATTTATATTTTTTTTATTTTTCTTTTGTTCTATATTTGCTCAGATCAACAATAGAGAATATGACATTACAAGAAAGTACGTGGAGGGGACAAACTTTCTAAAAGAATCTGAGAAGTATAAAAATGAAAATTCATAAAATTAATATGTTTGTTTTTAAAAAATAAAATATGTTTTCCTCAATTAAGTAGCTCTACAACTGCACAATTGCACAATTATTCAGTTTCATTAGTTCTTCAGTTCCTCATTTATTTTCTTTTTGTCCTTTTTAGGAGAGCCCAAGATGTTGAAGACATGGGTTAAATTTTGTATTAACTTTTTCATAATTTTTACAAATTTGAAGTTTTATTATTATTTTTTTTTTTTATACAATTATATTTTTGTTTGAACTACCGCAGGTTACACAATAATGAACGAGCTGACCTCGCAGAGGAGTGCCATCCTGAGGACCAAACTATATGTATTATATTAAAAAAAAAAATAAAAAAGGAAAAAAAAAAAAATAAAATAATAAAAATTATCATCACTTATTAAAATGCAATGAAATTATGCACACATATTTACTGAACAGGTAAATATTTATGTATTTACACTTGTGTATGCCTCAATTTGTATTTGAAGTTTTATGTCTGTTTCTATCCCTCTTTCTGTTTCTATATATATATATATATATATATTATTTTTTTTTTAGACTGGCGAAACGAGGCAGGAACAAAATAGAGTAAAGCGCATGCTCTTGAGTATATACCAAAATAAGCTGCTGTTTAAATGTTTACTCATATTAATAATAATATTGTTGGTAATAGCAAATATAGGGATTATAATATACAAGATAAAATGATTTAAATTAGTTCCGGTGCGTACATAAGTTATTAAGGATATATGATTATAAAATTATTAACACATTATCAGTTATGCGTCAGCAAGGTGAAAATTAAAGTGTTTGAATTGGACAAGACATATATTAATTAATTTGAAAGTTTGATTCATGCTTTTCACTTAGTAATTATTTTTTTACATTTTATTTAATTTCTAATTTAGTTCTAATTCATTCCTAATTTATGCATCAAAATGTGTGTACATGAAAATATTTTGTGTATGCTTATTCAATTTTTAAAATAATTTTTTGTAAAAAAGTATTAATTTTTTAAATTTTATTTTTCGGTGTTTTATTTTATTTAATTTTTTTTGTGTATGTGTGTGTGTGTATGTGTGTTCACAACAAAACTAATTTGATTATTTTGTTAATTTATACAATGGAATTATAATTCTTCGTAGTTTTCTCCTTTTTCATCTTTTGCCCGTTCATTAGTATTACTATTATTGTCATCACTGCTACTGTTACTACGATTGTTGTTATTTTCGTTTGATGGGATATCATCACCTATGCTTTTCTCCTTATCATATTCGCTGTGCATGTGATTGTATTCTTCGTTTCCCACATCTCCGTTTTTCAAGTTCTCATTTTCTTGTAAGTCATTTTTACTTTCGGTTGTAGTTACCTTTTCGTTATTTGCATTTGCACTTGTTTTTTCCTTTTCTTCATCTTTTTCGCTATCTTTTTTACCTTTATCTTTTTCCTCTTTTCTTTTTTTTTCTTCTTCTTTTAAAAAATCTTGAATACTATCTTGGTACCTAAATATATACATAATTAAACGCAGTTTGTATATGGGCGTTTCGAGTGACAGCAGGTGTTCGTAACGCTGTCCTTACAACTTTTGTTTAGATATCTTTGCATTGATAATCTTTTATTATTTCATTATTTCGTTGTTTCGTTATATTTTCATTTTATCGTTTCGTTATATTTTCATTTTATCGTTTCGTTATATTTTCATTTTATCGTTTCGTTATATTTTCATTTTATCGTTTCGTTATATTTTCATTTTATCGTTTCGTTATATTTTCATTTTATCGTTTTGTTATATTTTCATTTCATTTTTGCGCTTTACTCATTTGATTTTCTTATTTTTTCATGTTCTTACTTTTCCTTCATATCCCACCAGACCTGCATATTTGGATTTTTTTCCTTTGACAGTAGTAGTCTATCCCAAATTTCTTTTTTTTCTTTTTTTAATGTAAAGACAACTTTACCAACAGATGCAAAGTTGTACTTGGTTTCCTTCCATATTTTTTACAAGGGAGAAGAAATATAAGCGTGTGCATGCCATATGTACGTGTATATAAATGTGTACATATATGTGCATATATATATATATATATATATATATGTACATGTACATACGTATATATGCATGTAATTACATTTGCACATTGAGGATATACCCCATGAAACAAAAGTTTTCTTTGAAGTTTTACCGATTCAATTATGTTATGAAGGAGGGTAAGATCAACAATATATTTCTTTGTTATCGAATTGGAGTCGTTACTAAGGGCCGAAAAAGTAAAGATATTTTTTCTGGAAATGACTTCCTCATCTTTCACTTTTAGAGCACCTGCACAGGCAATGTTAAAAATTAAAAAAATGGTAAAAAATGGTAAAAAATGGTAAAAAATGGTAAAAAAAAAAAAAAAAAAAAAAACTGTAAAACGTAAAAAACAAGACATCAAAATATAGCGTATGAAAAATACGAATTACATGAACGTTCATGCTAAATGGCAAAAAAAAAAAAAAATAAATAAAAAATAATAATAATAAAAATAAATAAACAGAACAAAAGTAAATAAAAATTACAATACAAATTAAAGTAAAAAGCGATGCAAAAGTTGATGCAAAAATGAATATACTAATTAACGTATTAATTGATACAAAAGTGATAACCTGGTGAACTCCATCTGTGTGAAAATTTTATGTTCAGAAAAATATATTCTGGTGACTGGGCCCATTGAAAAGATGCATTCACTCTGTTAATACAGCAAGAACAGCAAGAACAACAAGAATAACAAGAATAACAAGAATAACAAGAATAACAAGAATAACAAGAATAACAAGAATAACAAGAATAACACGAATAACAAGAATAACGCGAATAACAAGAATAACACGAATGATAAGAATAACACAAATGATAAGAATAACAACGACAACAAATTTTTAACCAAATAAAATATACGTTTTACTATATGACTATGTCATATTTTATTATCATTTCTTTAATATTTAACGTGTCTATTTTTTTAATGGAGTAGGAAACCGTTAATAGTTGATCTAGTTTCTGTTTCATTGAATTTACTGCAGTTTTAACATCATTGCTGAAATCCTTTTCTTCATAAAAAAAGAAAAAAAAAAAAAAAAAAAAATTGAATTTTATTTTTATAAAATACGTATGTTACTGTTTAGATATGGATATGTTCAACATGACAATATGATTGATAATTTCTCTTCAGTGAACATAATGCTCACCATTTGCAACAGTCTTGATGACTGCACGTGCACACTTATGCGCGCATATGGGTATATGTGTATGTACATATATACGTATTTAGGTACGTGCGTATTTACATATATATATATTTACATATATATATGTATATATGCATGTATGTATGTATTCAATAATGTGCGCGCGTAAGTATGTACTATTGTATGTTTGCACATGCAGTCATATATGTGTGCCAAGTGATATATAACATTTTTCTCTATTCTCTATATTCGTCTTTTTTTTCATCTTTTTTCTAAATATTATATGAACCTTGTTTTATAGACTCGTTTATTAAATAATCTGTAATGTTAAACCAACACTTTTCTATCCCATCAACTATATCCCTTAAAAATGGAAAGCAAAAAAGGTCAAATGAATACATACGCGCAGCAGTACGTACGTATAAACAATATACATATATGTAATAAATATGTTAGTGTTACATATATACATATGCAACAGATATGCTTGTGCTACGCATAGATATACACATTTGCACATGAGTATATTTTTCATTTCCTTGTATACGAAGCTATTGCATTTTTACCCCTTGGTTACAAGGTAGTCCTTATGAGATTCGAAAAAGGCTGCTGCTAGTTGTTCATTCTGAAAATTTAATTTTGATAAGACAACATTACACAGAATAAAAACATGAATAACAAAAAAACATAAAAACATTTTCTTCCAAAGAAAATTAAATAGTTAAAAATTTTATAATAATGTTAATGAGATGTTTTGGAAGAGTGAAAAAATATACTTGAAAAATGAAAAATGAAAAAAAAAAAAAAAAAAAAAATGCAATAAAGTACGGTACAGTATAATATATCTTTCACATTTACTCAAATACTTCTAAAGTGTAGCTAAAATTGATTTTTTTTTTTTTTTTTTTTTTTGTTAATGTTTCTTGTGTATCAAGAGAATATGTACGTATTCAATCGTACGTTGTGCCATATATTTTCTTTTTGCATTTTCGTTAATGAAAAGGGCGAAGAAGTATCTATACATATATACATGGAGTATGGATTAATGACCTTTATTTTAATTTTATTTTATTTTATTTAATTTTATTTAATTTTATTTAATTTTTTTTAATAAATGTTCGTACGCAAACAGGAAGTAAAAAAAAAAAAAAAAGGAAAAAACATACACATTATTAGGCTTAAAAAAGGGAGTAAATTAAGTGTAAAATGTATATCTGAGTATCTATGAAACAATAATACATGAGCACAAAAGAATGCATAAACAAATATATATATATATATACATACATATATATACATATATATTTGTATATAAGTATGTATGTATGTATGTATGTTTATACATACCAATGACAGCACAAAACTGTGAAATGCCTTAAAATGAACCTTGAAATTTTGCTTTCATTTGGTTGTATATAGCCGTATTCGTTTTTTTGCTATTTTGTTATATGACTATTTATTTGATTATTCATTTGCCCATATACTTTACTACTTGTTTTTTTTGCTTTTTAATAATTTTGCCATTCGTGAATTTGTAAAAATTAATGAAGTAAAGCCCTTCGAATTCGTTTCATCTGTAGAGTTATTTATATTATACTTATGAAGAACATGGAATAAGCCAGTTTCTTCGTTTTTTCGTTTCTTCGTTTTTTCGATTTTTTTTTCCTTTTCTTTTTTGTTTTCTTTCTTTCTTTCTTTCTTTCTTTCGTTCTTTCTTTTTTTTTTTTTTTTTTTGTGGGCTTGTATGTGTATCATCTACATATTTTTATTTTTTATTTTATCTGTTTATTCTTTCGCATATCACTCTGTAAAAGTCTTACGTATGCATTTCATGGTTATGAGGAATGCAGACAAAGATAGAATAATTTGTTTTTCATTTGTTTTTTATTCCTTTTTCTTTTTTAAAAGTCTACAATTTGAAAAACACAAGAACACACAGCAAGTGATGTAAATATACGAATATATCCAAACACACTAACACACACTTACATAAATACATATACATGAACATACATATATACGTTCGTATGTGTAAGGGAACAATTTTCTTTATGCGCACATGTAGAAATGTAAAATGCATTGGTTGCAAATTATTGAATGATGTATAAATTTTTTTTTTTTTCTATTTTATATCTTTACTTTTACTTTTACTTTTACTTTTATTTTTATTTTATTTTTATTTTGTTTTTATTTTATTTTTATTTTATTTTTATTTTTATTTTATTTTTATTTTATTTTTGTTTTATTTTTATTTTATTTTATTTTTATTTTATTTATTTTTGTTTTTTTTGTTGATTAACAGGGGTAAAAAATAAAAAATTAAGTTCGTTGTGTAGTTCGAAGTTGCTCATGATTTTTCTGCAAATTTGCAACTGCGTTATTATAAAAAAGATAAAGATGATTTATATAAATATATACATACGTACGTATATATATACATATATATATTTAAGTACATACGTTTGTATGTTCGTATGATTGTACGCATGTGTGTATATTTGTATATTTGAAAGAATTAATAAAAAATTATGTTAATTTTTGTAGATACACGTTGTAATGAAGGGCGAACAAAAAAATGGAAAATTCTATATATATATATATATATACATACATATATACGTACATACATACATACGTACGTACATATATATACATATATGTATACGTTATATATATAATATAAAACAAAAAAAAATAGCGTAGCTGGATAAGACGTTGGAAAGATTTACATTAATCTTTGTAAAGAACAGTGCACATAAATTTTTTATTCTGATTTAACGCTGTATACAATTAAAAAAGAAAAGAAAAGAAAAGAAGAAATACTCAAAGTTGTAAGTTGTCCTGCTAACCCTTTACAGAACAACAGTAAAAACAAAAAAACAAAAAAAAAAAAAAGGCATATGCTTGTTCCATAAGGCTCTGTACTAAACGTAATTGACTTTTGTGTACTCTTTTCAAAAAAAAATAAAAATTAAAATAAGTATAAGAAGAATTAGAATAAGAATAAGAATAAGAATAAGAAGAAAAGAAAAATAAAAAAAATAACAATAACAGTAACAATAACAATAACAGTAACAATAACAATAACAATAACTTTCGAACATCCTCTTCAATTTGCTAGATTTAAAAAAAAAAAAAAAAAAAAAAGAAGGATGGATGGCAAGAAGGGGGAAAAAGGAAAATGTAAGCTTAACGAAACAAGTCTCTTATATTTTTGCATATACGTGCATATATACACATAAGCACATACACATACACATGCACATACACATACACATACACATGCACATACACATGCACATACACATACACATACACATGTACTGTGTAAATATTATGTGCGCTATTTTTCCTATTTTCCCCTTTTCTAGTTTCCCGTTATTATGAAATAAAAAATTTCCATGTACTCGTCATACATGTTTGATAATTTTGAAAAAAAAAAAAAGAAAAAAAAAGAGCAAATATAAGGTGCAAAGCAAGGTAGAGTAATAGCTCAACCGTGCACCGATGTATACAGGTATAAATGTACAGAAAGGCAAATACAGCACTAGTACAAATGTGTACATCGTATATGTATGTAAGCGCAAGTGCTCAGACACGTAAAGCCGCCGATATATGTAACAGTACGATTAACGCTTCAACATGCTGGAACTTAAGAGAAAAATTGGAAGGGGATTGTACTACAATATGGTTATTCCGAAAAATTGGAAAAAAATAGTCTTCATGTTAGTGGTGGTACCCCCTACATATTATGCGTACAACAAACGAAATAGCAAGAATGAGTTCGAGACAATAAGAAATAATGACGATATAGAAAAAATAAAAATAATGAATATTAACAACATGTTCTCATATATTCCTTTACTTATGCTTACCATTTATGATAAGTATATATATAAAAATAAAATAATGAAAAAGATTTATTTTAAATATAGAACAACAAAATGTAGTCAAGATAGTTGTAATGTTATTATAAACATGTTAAGAGGGAGTGAAACTAATTTAAAGTATGATTTTATTTCAAATGAAAAAAATTTATTTAATAAATTATATGTTTATGAGATGATATTAGAAAAAAGCATTAAGTTTGCCATCCTCTCTCCTCAATTAAGTGTCTATATACTTCAGCATTTGTCCGAATACCTTGTTAATATGAACACAAAACTGTTTAATGAAAGGGATTTTACCCCACAACATAAACAAAGGGAAAAAACAAATAAAAGAATGCTCTTTTTATACTTGTTCAGATTGGTTAGAGGCATTCCGGGGGAAAGAAGTAGTCATAAGGGAGCGAGTAGTCATAGGAAGGATAAGAACAGCACTCACAATAGGGAAATGCATATATATAACACGGATAACATTTATGAAAGGTACAGTATACATAAATTTCAACAAATGAACAGGAAAAAAGTTAGGGGCGAAAAAGTGCGTAATGGAGGAGACCGTAACAATGAGGAGGACCAGGTGAGCTTGAACTTTTTGTACCTGCTCAACCAAGCATATGATAATGTTAACAGGGTTTGTCTAAATACCAACACGAACATTTACGTTAATTTTTATATGATTAACATTTTAAAATATATCTGTTACAGAAATTATCGAAACGTGCTTACGAATGATATACATTTTGAAGAGTTATGCAGAAGAAACTCGAAAAAAAGTTTGATTGAGCATATTTATTTTTATTTCTTTAACAGAAAAAATGAGTATAAAAAGGACAGAGAAGATTTAAATGAAAAAATCCTTTTTTATCATAATCCTTATGTTACTACTATTCCTATAGAATACAACAACATTTCGAATGGTATTGATTATAGTGGGAGTAGCAACGAAAGACGTGTAACATGTAGTAACTCAGAGAAGGGGAGTGGAACCTCCACGGAAGTAGAAATAATAAACAGTTCATTTTTTAAGTGGAATCCATTCACTAGTTTGAATATGAAGAGGAAAGTGCAAATTGACAGCATGCCGGAAGAAGCGAACATGAACAAAAGTAGTGTTAGTAAGTCTTTTCCCTGTGATGGTAGGACGACAGAAAAGGCGGGTGGCTGGTGGGGCAACGGAAGACGCCAGTGGGACTTAGGAATGAGTAGTAATAGTTTCGAAAGAGGAAGAAAAAATAAAATGCAAACAGATGAAGAAGTGGAAGTAGAAGCAATGGAAGTAGAAGCAATGGAAGTAGAAGCAATGGAAGAAGAAGCAATGGAAGAAGAAGCAATGGAAGAAGAAGCAATGGAAGAAGAAGCAATGGAAGAAGAAGCAATGGAAGAAGAAGCAATGGAAGAAGAAGAAGTTAACGTGGTGGAAAACATGCAGAAAAAGCTACTGAAAGATCGAAAGAGAATTTACGAGATTAAACTCATGAACGATTTGTACCTAGTACTGTTCCTAAGGCTACTATTCGAATGCTCTGTAAAAATGTTGAGTATTAAAAAGAATTTATATCTGCTGGAAAAGAAAAAGCAGTTTGATAGAGAAAATCGAATAATATATATGAACACGGCAGATGCGATAAACAACTTGAAGGGAAATTATTTAAAAAGAATGCGCATGACAGAGGGCAAAAGGAGGCACAGCCTTTTCTTTCGCCCCTACGGAAGATCAAAATGGGGATGTATTAGCGATATTAGCGTTAGCGGTGGTGGTAGAAGTAGTAGCGGTGGTGGTAGAAGTAGTAGCGGTGGTGGTAGAAGTAGTAGCGGGGGTGGTAGTAGTGACAGTGGAACGGCCTGCTTAACTGCAAAAGATGCATTCGTATTTTTGAAATATGTGAAGAAGGGTAATGGTACATGCGAAATGATGAAGTGCTCAGCAAATGGCAGTGATGCTTATTCTGCTCTGTTTTACCCGAATGAAGAGGATTTCAAAAAAGGAATAGAAACGAGGGGTACAATAGGTAGACCCTATATGAGTGTTAGTAGCGAAGGAAAGATTAAATTCCTTCTCTCGTCGTATGTACATAAATTATTAAGGAAAAAAAATGAATGGATTAATATGTTCATTTCAGAATGGAAAAGAATACTTGATAAACATATACAAAAAGTACATAGTTATGTAGATGATAAGGTACACAAAATAAAAAAAAAAATTAATTATTTAATCTTTAATATGGATGAGGCTTTAATAAATGTATACCATAACATAATTCATGAAAAGAATATAAATAAAATCAAAATACACTTGAACAATTGTAAAGAAAAAGATATTGATCTAAAAAAATTTGAAGACATATACTCATCCATGGTTACTAACTTGAATAACATTCTTTCATTTGTCTATGCATGTGATCATCAGAAAGGGGCTTACAAAATTTTAAATCTATATCAAAATAATATATTCTATGAATACAATTACTTGAATGAATACCAGAACAGCTTTTATAAAAACCACGTAAAGAAATACTTGTGCTACTTTGAAGATAATTTTTTATTCCATTTGTATGGAAGTGGAGTTGGGAATAACGTGGAAGACACACCAGGGATTACCACTGCACTTGCTGCTACACCAGATGGGAACGTTCTCCCAGGGTTCAGCACGAACGATCGAAGTAGCTACAAAAACATAGAGCATGTTTTCCACTACTGCAAGAATGACATACACCTGTTGCTGTTTCTATACTGCCAACGTATTAGAAATTGCTTTTACATATTTACATATATATATAAAAAATACAATTTAAAAAAAAATTATGGTTTGAAGTATATGTTTTATAAACTACATTTTTTTATTTTATCGAATAAAAGGTCTTCGATCTTTTTGGGAGATTTCCCATATCTTGTTTCTAATAACAATCTTTTTACAGCCTTTTCTTTTTTTTATTTTTTATGTTCATATGTATATTTCTTATGTTTCCTAGTTCATCAAACCACTACTTTTTATCCTTGCATCAATTACTTTAACGTATTTGCTCAACGGGGTATGTATATCTACCTGTACAAATTATGCAGCAACGTTAGGAACCTCCACAGTTAAGCACTAGCGCACACATGCACGGTGAATGAACGCAAATACACGCGAGTATAAGCGAGTAGAAGTGAGTAGAAGCGAGTAGAAGCTAGTAGAAGTGAGTAGAAGCGAGTAGAAGCTAGTAGAAGTGAGTAGAAGCGAGTAGAAGCTAGTAGAAGTGAGTAGAATCGAGTAGAAGCTAGTATAAGTGAGTAGAAGCGAATAGGTGCGACTCAGATTTGTATCGTATCGCATCTTGCTGCGAAGGGGGATGGCACAAAATAAAATAAATCGAAACAAATTAAAATATAATAAAATGAAAAATATTAAAATAAAAAATAATATAACGAAACAAATTAAAGTGCAATAAAAAGAAATGGAAACTAGTCGATGCACTTCGAACCATAGCCGAGTCAAACTTTCGCGTTACATTGCGGGCATGCTTCTAACTTCTCGGGTATGTCCTTATCACCTATAAATAGAGTTAAAGGTGTACATATATATATATATATATACACATGAGATAACTTCTAAACGTGTTTAACTAGACTAAAAATAAAATGTGGGTATATAATAATGCTTCCTACTTGTATTGAAAATGTGGTAATTACAATTGGCGCACTTGAATTTAAAATGCTTCTCTACAGGGGAAAAAAAAAAAAAAAAAAAAGGAGTCTAACTATGCATACGTGCAGTATGCGAAGACTACTCTACAACTCTATAATATAAAAATGCAAGTTATGGGGAAAAAAAAAGAAAAAATTGGGCGCAAAAATAGGCATTACACAACAAATGTAGTGTGCTCCCCCGTACGTGCAGTAATGCGTACCCATACACTTGTTTACATAACCATGCATATATATACACATGTACACGCGTATGTACGCACGCATCTACGCTTTGCACATTTTACTTCTTCGATGAGTGGGCTCAGTCACTATGTTCGCTGCGTTTTCTACTTTATCTTGTGTAGCTCTCTCTGGAATGTCCTTGTGAAATATAGAGTTGTCAATGTGAGGAGCAACAACTAGCTTATAGTTGTATTTTAGAACATCTAATACCGTTTTTTCATTTTTGTTTATAGGATACCTTTCATTAATAATGTCATACTGATACTTGAATTTTAAGTATTCCATTTTTTGAAGATAATATAAAACTTTTATTCGTAGCCTTTCGTACAGTATATCATTCGTTAAATTTATATCCTCTTCATTTGTGCTTATTTTTTTAAGCTTAAAATTTGTTATTTCGTTTGTAGATGATGTCGTTTTATCTGGATTTTTTTTTTTTTCTTTTACTATCGTTGTAGGTGCTATTGATGCTTCTGTTTCATTTGCATTTTCATCAAGTTTTATACTTTCCATAAATTTTTTAAAATTCATATCTGCCTGTTCTATGAACTCATTTTTAATATCTTCAATCGACATGTTTTTCTCTCTTGTACATTTCTCTATGTACTCGTCTATGTTCTTTTGCACAGCTTTAACTCGGTCCCTATCCTCATCCCCATAAGGATCATCATCCTGGTCAGCATACTTATCGTCATACTGATCCCCATACTGGTCTTCATACTGGTTATCATACTTGTTATCCTCGTAAGGTTTACCACATCTATCATCATCGTAGCTGCTGGCCTTTTTCCTTCTATTTCTAAAGCTGTATTCATTTTCGTCAAAATAGTACAGTTCTTGATCTGTATCGATGAATCGAATAATCGAATCATTAAAGGACTGTAACTCTTCGTATGTTTTTCTTAATTCTTTTAAATTTTCATTGTCATCAACATTAACATCAGTGTTATCATCAATTGAAACATTAACTACATTACTTTCTTTATGCCCCTCCATGGATGATGAATTAACATATCCTCTAATGATATCCTTGCTCCCTTTACTCTTTTCTATCTCTATGCTTTTTTCAAAAAGTTTTAATAAATCTTTATAATCGTAACTAAAATATAACTCCTCATCTTTTACATGCAGTTCAATTTTATTCATTGCATCTTTTATATCATACTTTATTTTTTTTTTTTTACAAAAAAGACTATATCTGTCAAGCTGCCTTCTCACCAGCTCATTTACACACTCTTCGTATATTCTTCCTGCGGCGATGAAAAAGGAAAAGAAAAAAAAAATTGGTCAACGAGATGAATAAGAGGAGTGTATGCATGTGGGGTACGTGATGTAGAAAGAAGGGAGGTACATTATTTTAGAGACTCCACCCATACGTGCATATTGAGAGTAATCATACTCTCCTCACATTCTACTAAATGAAGCAAAATAGTACTGCATTATGATTAGCAAAACTTGGGAAGATTCTTGCAATCATTTTTTTTTTTTTTTTTTTTTTTTTTGCTAACGTATGCCGCATGGTCTATTCATCTTTTTTTTTTTTTTTTTTTTTTTTTGCTAACATATGCCACATAGTCTATTCATTTTTTTTTTATCAGGTTGCACATGAACATACTGTTCTAACTTGATTAGAACAACAATGTGCAAACAGCTTGAGTTACTGACTTTTTATGTTTTGTATCGTTTCCATTAGTTTCTGCTTGCTTTTGAAAAAGTCGATAATGTGCACCATCGAAAAAAGCTGTAAATGAAACGAGGGCAGGAAAAGTGAGCAGCGAAACGCCTAGTCATTTTTGTTTAAAGTTTAGAATTTTAATTTGATGCATAATTTTTTATTTTTAATTTAAAGTTTCCATTTTGTATTTTCCATTTTTATTGTTTCCCCTTGCGAAATAAAGCATTTCGAGGTGATACATTTTTTAAACAAAAAAAAAAAAAAAAAAAAAAAATTACTTCTATGTCTTCATCTTTTAAAAGAAAAAAGTGTAAGGCTAGAAAACTCTCTGCCTCTTTTGGTTCCTTAACATGTTCGCCTATATCGTTTAGAATGGAGCATATCTGCAGTAGAGTGGGGGAAAATAGAGGTACGCACGTAAATTCACATGCATGCATACGTATATTTAAGTATACGTATATGCAAACATACACACGCATGTGCTCATGACCAAGAGGAACGGCTTCCACCCGAAGTGTAGCATTACCAGCGCTTTGTCTACATCGAAGTGCTTAACCAGATAAGATATACTGTTTATAATCTTGAACGTAATACGTGAAAATACTGCGTGCTGCAAAATCTTTTTCATGTTTTCTTTTTCTAATTCTTTCTTCTCCTCGTTCTGTACAATTTGTTTGATTGCTGCTAAATCATTGATATTCGAGATTATGCTCTGCAAAAATTTCTAGAAAAAAAAAAAAAAAAAAAAATACAAAGCCGAAATCAAAACATATGTGCGCATAAGAGCAATTAAACATATACGAATGTGAATAGACATTTGGATGACCAGGCTACACACTCGTTTGTCATCCGCCTTGCACGCAAGGCGAGTGATCTCCCGTGTGTGTGAGGCTCGGTACTCATCTAACCTCATCTTCGTCGTTTTTCAAATAACTAAAAAAATGCAATCCCCTTTTTAGCTTGTCAAAAAGAAAGAGGTTGTTATATGCTTTTCTAAAAGAGGTATTGTTAAAAGTTGTTCTCTTGTTTATTTTTTTTAGCTTTATGCGAGGACAAAAAGATTTATTATTTCTTACATTGTTAAGAAACAACTGTTTATTATTTATTAGACAAACAGAATTTAATTTACCAAATAGGATAATGCACAAAAGAACGACATTAACATTTCTAAAATACATCTTAGAAATGACATAACACACTGATGAGTTTTACGAGCATTAAAATGAGCAACAAATAAAACGATTAAGCATTGAAGCGGTGAAAGATTCAAGCATTGAAACGGTGAAACAATGAAGTAGTGATGCAATGAAGCAGTCGTAAAAACGAACAAATGGAATGCCATGTCAAAACAAGAACTACTCAGAGTTTACAAATCTACTGAAAAAAAAAAAAAAATAAATAAATAAAAAAAGGGAATCTCCTTTTTTGCTTCCGTATTCTCATTTTCTCATGATACTCTTATATTTTTATCCAAACGCTTTATTTCCTCGTTTTTACGGATCTACTGACCAAATAAAAAGAAATTACACATTCTTCACTGCTTTGCATTCTTGAATTTATTTTTTCTTTTATGCGTGTTGTAAATTTGTTTGTAAGGGTTCTATTTTGCTTCGTTATATTGTGTTATATTATATCATGTAACAATTTTTTTTTTTTTTTTTTTTTTTTTTTCTGCGCTATATTTGTAGTCTCCAAATTCGCGCACTACGAATTTACTGATTTTTTCTTATCTCCCGTTATATCTTACGTTATTTTATTATATTGTATTATATTGTATTATATTGTATTATATTATATTATATTATATTATATTGTATTATATTGTATTATATTATATTGTATTATATTATATTATATTTTGTTTTATTTATTTATCTATTTATCTATTTATTTATTTTTTTTTTTTTTTTTTTTTGTTCTTTTCCATTTTGTGCTTTACCCCCTTTTCACAAGCACTACTTTTTAGACTCATGCCATAATAATGTTGAACATCTTAACCTTTGTATTGTTTTACACCTTATTAAATGATAACATTATAACAAATAATAAACTACCTCATTCGATTTATTCATATGTTATACATAATAACAGGAATGTTGCTTTTTTTAAAAGCAAGCACAGAAAAGCATACGTTAAAAAAAAGACTATAAACTATGAAGATGGTATTAATGAAAAGAAGCATCAAAAAAAAAAAAAAAGTCCATGTGAACAAATTTATAGGAATGTTTCATCGATAGCAGCCTGTTGTAAATGAAACTCCTTTCAGTGCTCATCTGTTCATCCCGCACATGGAGCTTACATTTTTGTTTCATCGTTTTGTTATCACATTATATATTTTATTATTTTGTTATCCATTCCGCTATTTACTCTGTTATTTTGTTATATATTTTATATTATATGTATATGTATATACATATATATATATATATATATATATATATATTATATATATATTTTTTTTACTTTTCCGTCCCTTCTTGCCTCCTCCAGTTGTCACACAGAAAGACATTTCTCACATCAATACAATGGCGTTAGCTCTACTGGAGTTTAAAGTACACATAATTTGCATTTCCTTTTGTGCGCAATGAGCAACTAGTTGACGTTTTTCGCTCGTTACGTGTGCATTAATGTATATATATATATATATAAGTATGTGTATGTGTATGTATGCATGTGTATGTATGTATGTGTATGTATGTATGTGTATGTATGTATGTGTATGTATGTATGTGTATGTATGTATGTGTATGTATGTGCATGTATATGTATATGCGTGTGTGTGTTTGCATGAATGTACATGTAAATAAGTCTGCCAGCGCGTAATTATTTCTCAATTTTTTTAAAACCCCTTTTGAAGAAATTACATAACAACTTAATGGTGCCGGAGAATTACATCCTTAAGTCAGAAGACAATGAAAGTAAACGAACTTTTGAGAAATGCAAAAAATGGTTAAGGGAATACTTGAGCTCGTGCTCCATTTTGCATTCAGCATTTTCCATATCATTTGTATTTTCTTTTTTCCTCCTCTCTTTTTAGACTTAAAAAATTATAAACTGTGGAAAAAGTTGCAAGACATTAAAAATGAAAAGAGTGACAAAAAAAAGAAATACATTTATCTTGTTTTGAAGAAGATGGATTTCCCTCTAAATACTATATTTAGTAACTAGCTAGCCATTTTTTTTTTTTTTTGTGTGTGCATGTGTGTATGTGCATGTATATGTGTGTGCACCTTACCTGTTCAGGTAAAATAAACAACTTTGTATCATTGCTCCGTTGTAAT
Source organism: Plasmodium brasilianum (assembly GCF_023973825.1). NCBI lineage: Eukaryota > Apicomplexa > Aconoidasida > Haemosporida > Plasmodiidae > Plasmodium > Plasmodium brasilianum. Next base: position 1,406,057 of record NC_090121.1, read on the forward strand.
TTTCTTGACACAGGTAAAGAAGAAATAGAAAATTTCGAAACTGACGATGTGGAGATTACAACAATGTCCCATTTATCAAGTATGTAGTAAATAAATATCGTAGTAAAAAGAGGAGTGCTTATAAACAGAAAAGGTGGTAACGTGCATGTATATATATGTATATATATATATATATACATATGCGTAAGCATACGTAAAAACATACATAATAACATGCGTAACAACACACACGTGCGGATGTAGTAAATACTTAGTAAAAACGCACATACAAACATGGGTGCAATTTTTGCTTAATCATTTCAACTTCGCGCAGCTGAGGAAAACGTACATTTCGATTTTGACGAGAGACAGGAGGTCCGCAAGGAATTATTCTCGCCTTATATCAAAAAGGCAAAAGGTTATTGCTTGTTCATAATTTTTGTTTTATTATAATTAATGTGATTTGATATAAAATAATTTGCTGTAATTTAATTTAGCACAACATAATTTAGCACAACATAATTTAGCACAACATAATTTAGCACAACATAATTTAGCACAACATAATTTAGCATAATATAATTTAGCATAATATAATTTAGCATAATATAATGTAGTGTAATTTAAAGCCATTTAAAATAATTTGGTTTATTTTATTTTATTTTATTTATTTTTTTTTTTTCGCTATTGTTTTGTTAGATAAAAAAGGTGAAAATGTAAAGGATTTTCTAGCCTTATATAAGTTCATACCGAAAATAAGTGAACAGGTTTGTCACAAGAGAAAGAGAAAAAAAAAAAAAAAAAAAAAAGAGAGGAACAATTTGACGGTCCATTTAATTAGGGAAAATACGCGTTTGTGTGTATTTATTCATCTGTTCGTTCATTTGTTTATGCATTTTTTTTTTGTTTTTTTTTCCTTTTTTGTGTTTACCCTCCCGCAACAGAGTGAACTACCTCCATACTCCAACAGAAGTGTTCGAAAGAAAGGAATTTTAAAATATATTTTAGAAGACTTAAAAAAAGACGAGATATTTAACTCGCATTACAACTACTACTATGACAATATCTACAATAATGTAAATGATGATGACATAAATGACTACTTTAAGCTCGTTATGAAGTTCAGACGATCCAACGAAAGTTATGATTTTTTTGTTAACAGAAGAAGATCCTTTTTTAGTGGTACCTTTTCAGCATGTTCTTTTTTTTTTTTTTTTTTTTTTTTTATAGCATTGTCGTTCTTCTGTGTTCATCTGTTTATCCGCGTGTATAACTGCTAATGCATCCCCTTGTACGCTTTCTAATGCATCCACTCGTACACTTGCTAATATATCCACTCGTACACCTACTAATACATGCTTACACCTATGCATGTCTCTTATCTTTTAGAAGAAAATAGGAAAGAGAAGAAGTTTTTCCTGTATACTCGAAAGGAAATCGAAGGAGCACACTCCTACGACTTTGA
>NC_090121.1:2310000-2388870 GCF_023973825.1 Plasmodium brasilianum
ATGAAATAATTTGTTTGTTTTGTTACCCATTTAAAATTTGAAACCATTTAGCTATCATTAGTTATTGATAATTGTGGCATGTATTATAATTTAAAAAGTGAAAGAATAAATTAAGTAAAAATATTTTAGTCAAATTTCTATGTAATTATATTATTAATTAATTTGTCATAAATAGATTAAGACTTTAAAAGACAGATAATTATTATATAATAATTACAACTAGAGATTCTATAAATAATTTACTTCAAAAAAATTATTTATTATGTGCACATATCATTGAAGAGAATCCCTAAATTATTTATTTATGCCTAATAAAATTTAGTAAAATTACATAACAAATATACATAAAATAACCTTTCAAAAATTATAATTCTAAATTTCTTTATTACGATTAAAATAATGAAAAATATATGGAAAGAGTCTAAATTATTGCACGATAAAATTTGTATTAAAGAATTTGAAATAAAAATAATTAGAACAACATTAAACTTATTTAGTAACATTAATAATAATTTAATAGGAATTAATACGCATGAGGTATATAAAATGTTAACATAATTATATATTTCAAGTACAAAATTTTAATAGTTCCTTAATAATAAAATATATATTATACGAAGTTTTATTATTAAATTACATAATAAATTATAGTTTTGTATTTTTAGGTAACACACAATTCTACTAATGTCCCCTCGCAATTTATTGGCTTTGGTATTAATAAAATAATTTTAATAATGCAATATATGAAATAATATTAAAAATAAATCGCTGAATATTAATTTTATTTTTTTAATTCTGGAGATAAAAACAAGAAAATATAATAAAAAAAAAAAAAAAATAATAATAATTTTATAAATATTAAAGATGTTGTGAAGTTTTATATAAGCTTAATTAAATTAAGCTTTTACAATTCTCCAAAATGAAAATTTTAGCTATATTAAATTCTTTAATAAAAAAATACTTTCAAGTATACAGAGAAATGGTTTCATTAATATAAAGCTATGAAAACAAGATTATTCTTAACTAAAAAATTCATCGTCTTTACATATAATAATGAAATGGTAAATAAAATTATGTGCATAATTTTTACAACATATTATTAAATTGTTATTATTTTTTATATTTCCTTAAATTTACAATGATATAGCTTATTTAAACAAATATATAAACATATTACAGGTTTATCAAATATTTCTGCTGTGCAATATATATATAATGAAAATATTAATGTTTGTTCTTTACAGTTAATATATTTATATTGAACCATATATTACTATTAATTACTATTTTTAGTTACCTTCATTTATAAATATATACATATTCAAGTTTGCAAAAAAAATATTATTTTTCAAAAACAATAAAATTTTTTAGTATGTAAAAACATTTTTTGTAAGATTTTACAACAGAAAATTATTAACCATTTAAAATATATTTATAATATTAACTATAACTGTGTATAATATTTATTGGGTGTTTTTACATTCCAATAATTTAAAAAGAGAACCTTTCCTTAAATTTTAATTTACAGTTTCTTGATCTAGCTCTTGTGTTATAAATAGTTAATGATGATGAAACGTAGTTTAAGAAAAAAAAGTTGTTCATGAATTTTATATATAAATTATGAATTAATGTGTTAAATCTAAAAAAAATTAATTTAAATTGATGATAATTTTTAACCGTAATGCGTTTTGAACATAATTATAAATAAGAAATTAATAAATATTAGAACAAACATAGATATGATAAACATTTATTTAGAGGGCAACTTTAAAAAAAGAAAGAAAAATACATGTATTTTTATATACAAGAAAATTATTAATAATTTATATTATATATAGCATTACTTATAGAATGCTGAGGTAAATATATACACAAAGATTCATTCATAATATTTTATTTGATGTAATACGAATGCAATGAAAAGTTACTATATGAACAAATATCTAATAACAGAAAGTTTGGTATTTCTTGACCAATGTTTTTGAGTACATTTCTAATCAATTATATTAATTATCATATATAGGAAATATAAATAAACTTCGTAATATATGAACGAGCTATGTTTATGAGGAATATATTATAGAAATAATAAAATCTCTATTATAGATTATAGTAATTTGTAAAATATATATATATATATATAAAAAAAAAGGTATATTGTACTAAATAGAAGAAACTAATGCTAAGGGAAAGTTAAAATAATAATAATAATATTGTGCTATAGTTTTCCATTATGAATGTTATATGTTAATTTGTTCTAAAAATCTTTTTATAAAAATCTCAGAGAAATTACATTTTGGTTTTATCTAATTTTTCGTTTAATGAAAATATGTAATTTAAAGAAGTTTAAATTATTTTTTCTTTCTTCGAACATAATTATATTTTATAAAATAAAATAAACCTATGCAAACATAAAAAAGTTAGTAACTTATTCTGAATATTTTGAAACTTTTTTGTCGAAAAAAAATAAGAAATTTTCATATATCCGTAACATATTCTTTATTCTTGAATGTTTTATCAATTTTCATATTATAGAAACATAATGAATAATATAATATAGATGAATAAATGTTCAATAGTTTTATTGTTTTTTATGAGTAAAAAGGTTATTATGTATATATATTTATAAATATTTAATTATCCATGTTAAAGCTATAATCATTTTTATAATGATCCTTTACAAATAAATTAATAACTGTAATTATATTTTCCAAATACACAGGAATATTTTAATCATTCATTTTAGATGTCACAAATAGATATTGGGAACAGCATATAATTGATATTATGCTACATAAGGAAGATATACAGAGAAGACATAACTGTATCAATCTATATAAATTTTTACAAATGTAAACTATATAAAGTTTGGAATTTAATGTTATTCATTAAATATATTCTAACTTTGGATAATAAAATTATATGTGATACGCATATTATTATTGTACATCTTATTAATGAAATAAAAATATATTATCAAAGAATGTAATGATTATTTTTTTCCATGGTACATTAAAAATGTGCATATTATTAAATGTACTAAAAAAAAATTCCTCTTATGATAAAATATAACATTATATAGTTATAAAATTTCCTCGATAAATTGCATAAAGGAAATTTAGGCAAATTAAATATTTAAGAAAAACAGAAAATAATTAGCATATAATATTATATAATTAAAGGAATGCTTGTGATAGTATAATAATGTTCTCTCTAATATTATTATTATAGGAATCTGGTTTTCAGTATTATATATTAACATAACATATATATATATAAGAAATTAATATACTTTTTAGTATAATGAGCTATAAATTTAACATATCTTATAGTTTTACTGAAAAATTAGTTATGGTTTCAAGCAAAAAATGTTGCTTAAAACTTCCAAAATTGACATTCTGATGATTAATAGGTAAAAATCAATTATAATTAATATGAATATATTAAAAACTCCCTATTTTTATAGAAAAAATGATTAACATAAATTTTTTATAGATATCTTTAAAGAAATAAAAAAAATTATATATATTGAGAATATCTTTTAAAAATCTGCACTTTATTCATTACATGTGGCCCTTGGTTTTTTCTTTTGTATTCCCCATTACTTAATTTGCTTCTTCTTTTTTCTTTTATGATATCAGAATATATAAGGAATATTTTTCATAGACAACAGATGTTTTCTCTTAAATATAATCAAAATATATATTAAATGTATGCCTATTAATTTAGAAAATGTCTTTTTTGCTATTTCTATGGGTTTGTCTTTTTTCCTAGCATTAACTATGAAATTTAAGTATGTGTAATCATCTCTTATCCCATCATTTATCTACTTGTTAAAATTGGCTTCCACTATATGATCAATATTTTCCTTTTTTCCACCATTTTTAATAACATGTCCGTTAAAAGCAGTTATGTCTTTTTTTATTCCTGTTTTTCTCCTAAAATATATGTTTGTCTTTTATATATTTAAGGAACTATCAAAATAAAATTCCCAATTTTCTATATTATCTTTTTTTATGATTTCTTCTACTACTTGTGTAAGGGAGCTATACACCGTTTTGTAAATTTTTTTTTTAATATTTATGTAATTTTTCATAATATTATTTGTGAGTGAATTCTTGCATATTTATTAATGATGTATCATTTTTATTTTCTTCAGTTTTGTATTAATATAACATATTTTGTAATCCTTTTTACATTATCTTATACCAGCGATAATCTAAATATTGCTTTATAATAATACTTTTTTTGTACATCCACTATTTCCTTATGTCTATTTTTGTTTGTAGAAATTGAACTTTTGGAATTGTGTTTAGCAATACCCTTTTTAATTCTTGAGCTTTCTTTCGGTGGGCTTATTCTTTCTTGTGTTTATATTTTAAATAATGAAACCAGGCTACATTTCTCAATTTTAATGAATTTTTTGTAAGTTATTATCTTCATTTATTCCTTAGAATATTTTGCTTTTTATTTTCATCAGTGCTTTTAATATATTCCATTGTTAGTTTATCTTCTGTTAAATTAGGTTGTTTTTCACATGCCTTTTTTGCGAACACTTGCAGGAAAATTTCTAAAAGATCTCTTTTCTTTAATTCGAATTCTACTTTTTTGTATTTTTTGAGTATCTCCATATGTACTTTTATTATATTTTTGGTCCTATTCTTTTCTCTATGTGGAATGTTATTATATTTTTTCATGTTAAGTTTATTAATTCAGTACTACAGCACATAGTCGAGTGAACTAATATGTTACCTACGATAAATACATATTCATAATTATATATTTGTAGTCGTATTTGTACATATTTTAAATGTTATGTATTAGTATTAAAAATATTAGTATCGCAATTGGTATGGCTTAATTTACTATATAGTTATTTTTATATAAACAAAATTCATTAGTTAGTTTAATATATCTGTCAACTGTACAAAGAATATATTAAGAGATGAAAGTAATACATATATATTTTAATATTATAATAAACTCTATTTAATTTAAACATTACTTTTATAATATAAGAAAATAATTTATTACTAAGAATATGCAATATGAGGATGTTTATATATGTCCCTTCAACATGTTTTCGACAAATAAGAGGGGAATGGTGAGTTTAAATAAATTTTAAAACTAACTAAAAAAGGTAATATTTAAAAAAAAAGAGATTGATCTAAGTTTATATATTCTATATATAAAAAAAAAAAAATATATATATATTTATATTCGATTAAACTAAAAAATCGTTTTTATAACATATAGAAGGTTACAGAACTATTATGAATTAGGATAAGAACACTAACAAGAGAATATGCTATATATATATTTATACAACAACTAGGAAGTAAAATTTTATAATAAGAAAGAGAAATATCAATTTGTAACTTTTTATTATAAAAAGTAAATTGAAAACGTGTGGCTTAAGCACTGGAAAATAAGTTAAAAACATTATATATAAAAGATTATTTTTTTTTTAATAAATTATATAATTAAGAATAAAGTATTAGATGATGTCTGGAGAAATTAGAAATGACCTTGAAAGTTTTTTGAAAAACAAAATATGATACACTTAAATTTTTAAAATACAATTAAGGAGTGAAGAGGTAAAAGTATTTAACTATTAGTGATAAAAAATCTATATATAATATATTATATGTGTATAATAATATGTTGCATATTCTACATAGGCATACATTGATAAATAAAGATAAAATATTTCTTTACATAAGTTGTAAAGTTAATCATATATATATATATATATATATATATTACAAATTAAATTTTGCTCATTATGGGTTTTATAAAATTGGTTAATAGTTTTTTAGCTGTACTTGATTTTCATAACAAAATATTAATATGAAATATCATACTTCATTATGAATGAGGTGGAAAATTTCGACCAATTAAATATTCGGATTGTAAAAATATTTAAAATATTTTACCCTTATGAATTTTTTATTTTTTCTTTTGATAATTTACATGTGAATTAGATGAACTGTTTCATTTAAATATATTATTAATATTAACAAATATGTAGGATACCTTTTTAATGTAGAATTATTAATGTAATGTATATCTTGTAATACATTAATTTTTTTTTTTATTTTTTAATGACATATATTTTTTGGGGGGAACGTGATCAATTATTTGCAAAATACAAAAGCAAAATATTAGAAAAATCACAAATAAACAAAGGAGGAAACAATCTTTTGAATTTTTTATAAAGTTTTACAGAGGTAATTGTATGTATCGGACATTATAAAAAGAATATAAACCTCTTTTAAATTCATATTGTGATGCCCTATACATATATAATAGTATAATAATTCTACGTATTATAGAAGAAATTAATTAAAATATAATTATAAAAAATAGATAAATAATAAAATTAATGTAAAATTAATGAACAATATAAAATTGAAAATATGCGATAATTCTAAAAGAATCACAGAAAAATATATGTTTTGTGCACTGGAAAAGAGGCACACTTGTCAGTACTAAACTAGAAAAATAATAGAGAAAGCTTAATTCCATGAAAAGAATTTTTAAAAATTATATAAACTGTATATAAAACAAAAAAGAAAAATCAATGAAATATAACAAGACATGGAGTATCCATGTTTGGAAAGTTCGTATATATTATAAGGCACATGCTACATAGGAACAGAAACAAAAATGTATTTTGCTATAAATAAAAATTAATGATATATAATTTCATTTTATTTGAATAAAATAACAAGTTTTAGTTGATAATTTTATTATAATTATGATTATAATACTACAACTGAAATTTTTTTTTTCAACAAAAAATAGAAAATTTAATTTAACTGTATAATATTATATATTTTAATAAATTAAGAAAAACAAAAAATTGGATACATAATGAATAAAACTATAATTAGTTTTTATTAACATATATATATAAAATCAAACAAATATGCAAATGGTCTAAAAAGATAAAAATTTGTACATATTACACTAAAGTAAAAATCAAAGTAAACAAACTAAAAATTTTATGAAAATGTTTACTTTGTATAAGGAAAGAAAAATTTAATTAAAGATAATTTTTTAAAATTTTAATTTAAAAAAATCAAATATTTTGATTATTCATACTTATCTACGTATTTATCCCTATGGAATTGTAAAATATTAACAATATTCAAGTATATATATATAATTAAATTAATAATTCGTTATTATAATGGTTATAATGATCTCATATGTTCTTTGAAAGTGAATCTCATAGAATCTAATTTTACTAATTTATGTAAAGTATAAAATAACATTAAAAGAGTTATAGCGCAAAGAAAAGCTTGTATATAAAATTTTTGTAGGCATCCCATTATAAAAGGCAAGACAATGTTTATTACAATGGGTGAAAATACCTTATAATGATTTATAAGTTTTATAATTTTTTTTGGGGTACTCATCTTTTTGTTGTTAAAATCTTTAGTTTTATAATCGGATTCTAATGCACGGTACATTGCAAGTTCAATGTTTTTGTCTAAATTCTTTAAAAAATTAAGAAAGCCTGACTTGGATTTTTCATTTTTAAGTGCAATGTGTTCTAACTTTTCTAGTTTTTCTACTTTTTGCTCATATGGTAAATCTGAATCTTTATATACGAAATACTCGTCTTCTTCTAATTTATTTATTTCTGTATTTTTGTCTCTATTTATTTTACCATTATTATTGAACTTCTTAGAAATATTTTTTTTTTGTTCTTTTTTTTTTTTATTATTATCATCTGGTAAATAATCAATTGATACATACGGATCCAAGCTATCATTTGAATCATGCAAATAGTTTTTTGAATTAACAGTGTTAAATATTAATACATCAGATATAGATTCAAAACTATCATAATAATTTTGAGAATTTGCACTAAGTACTAACGTATTATATTTTTTTGCTAAGTTCTTACCATTTTTTGTTGAATCAAATTCTTTTCTAAAAGTATCATCATAAATGTTGTGCCTGTCTATTTCATTTAGTCTTAAATTTTTATTACTCCTTACGTCATACAGTTCGCTGTTTCCCTTTAATAATCTGAAATTTCTCGTATTCAAAGCGCTATTTTGGCGGATTACATTATTCCAAGAATTACCAAAGTTTTTTGACTAAAGATTAAGACAAATGTTTATCATTTAAGCAAATATATTTAGTTCTATTAATATTTATAAATTTTTCATTTTAAAGGGAAAAATATAAAATAATTTAACATTGCTGAAAATTTTATATTTATTTTTTATTATACCTCATGGAGGAACTCCCATGAACATATTAAAAAGGTTAATGTAGATGCATTAGTAACAAGAGACAATAATTTGTTTTTAATTTTCATCATATTGGATTTATTTAAAGTTCTTATATTAATTGTACCGCAATTAATTTTTAAGTAAATTACTCTTTTTCTACAATAATATTAATGTAATTATGTTTTTTCTTTTTTTTCTTTTTATTATTTTACAATTAAACATAATTCAATTTTTATAGGTGAATACCTTAAATTCATATTAAAATGTATAAAAAGGAATAATAAAAAAAAAATATATTTTTTTAAAAGGAAAATATTTTAAAAAATATTTTCTATGTATTATTATTAAAAAATATAACATAAAAAATTGATTCAAATATAATAATTTATATAAATCTACATGTAAGAACGTAATAGACTGTAATTTTAGGTATCTAAATTAATTTCATTTTAAAATAATGTATATATATACATATGTATATATATAAATTTGCATAATATATATGCCTTATATTAATAAATTATTTTGTTAATATGGATATATAGGAGGAGCAAATTTAAATAAAATATTGTGGGTTCGTTTTTGATATAATATAATATATTTAGCGAATTATTTTAATAATATATATATTGTTATTATGACAGTAATGCATGAATGATTTGAGAATAATTTGGAGTTGTATATATATGGCCTTTTTTTATATTTTTCTTTGTGAATATAAGTGAAAATACAAATAAACTTATGTGAGAGTATATAATTTAGAAATTGTTAATATACATAAATATTATATAATATTAGAATATCATATATATTTTTTCCAAAGCCAAAGCATGTAAATAATTAGTAATTTTAAGGAAAAGTGGGTTTAGGTAAACTTCTCTATATGTAGTTGCTTGTATTTTTATTATAATTACGACAATAAGTTAAATTTTATAATTTTAAATAATTTTACATCAAATTCTTATTTTTATATATAGGTTAATGTACATATATATATTAATTAATTATAAAAAATAATATTTTGTTATATAATAAGTCAAACTAAAAATATTAATACTATATGTTAATGTCGTATTAATATAAGTTACTAATAAAATATATATTAATATAAATTGAAGAAAAAAAAAAAATTAAAATTAATTATTAATAAAAAATATATTTATATTTAAAATTCCTATAGAGGAATTTTTTATTCCCAAAAATTTAATTGGTACTTTTAAAAGAGACTTTAATTAATATATTATTTATATTTTATGCTATATAGCAAAAAGATATATAAATATGCAAGTTGATTTCTTTAATATATATATAATACTATATATTTTTATAGGATTATAAAAGGGAAAGAATTGTTTTGGAATTTTTAAAATTATAGAATTACAATGATATATAAAAGAAATTTTTTTTGTTAATGTTATATGTATTTTTATTTTGACAGAATTTAAAATTGGTTAAATTTTTCTGTTGTTCTTTCTTGCTATTAGTTCCTTCCTAATATTTTTTTAAATAAATATTAGTATTATTTTTGTTATACTTATTGTTTTTTATGTATAAATAAATTGTTAAGCATATTTAAAAAAAAAATTCCAATGTATTTATAAGTAAAAAAAAAATGTTAATCTGTGTTAATTATTTGTGCATATGTTTAGTTATAAATTTGCATATCTTTATAATTATTAATTTATATTTAGTTTTACATTTCGTAATTTTTTTGTTCTCGTGGTAATGAAATATTATATATTTGTTTTAAGAATAACCGGTGATTAAGCAATGGTTAAAATATATTTTGATGCACAATGTAACAAAATTTGTCCTATATATTAATGAATAAAACATTTATAAATATGACTCAATAATATATATGTATATATATATAATACAACTTTTCTGTTTTAAAAGCTAAATGATTTCATGAAATAACATATACAGTATTGTCACGAGGTTCAAATATAGATATAAAGCTGTTTTTTTTTAAAAATAATAAAATTGGTATATATAAATAAATACGTATATATATATATGAACAATTTAGAAAATCTCTTTTTAATGATGCAAATAATTTTATTTATATTTATATATGTAAATGCATTATATGTTTATTAATAAATTGTAGTGAATGATTCAAATTTGTCGTAGCTAACTTTTAAATGGAAAAGTATTTAACACACCATTATCGTGTATCCAATGTAACATCATAAGGTTAGCATGTTCGTAAATAATAAGATTAAAAGCTAAGTTAATATGATAATAATTATAAAAAGTTTAATATTTAATGCATTTAATAGTTTAGTTGTTATTTTTAAAAGTCAATAATAAATATTAAATTAATATATATCCAAAAAAACGCTATATATATAATACAAAACCATTCCGAAAATTACAAAAAAAAAAAAAATGTGAGCATGCATATATAATAACTAAATTTGATATTAATTTATTTATTTTTTATAAGTAAATAAATCTGTACAAATTACACATATTAGTTTGAATATTAATAATATATTAATGTAAAAATAAAAAAAAGCTTTCGGTGAACACTGAACACATCATGAATTAAAATTTTAATTACGGAATTATTATTTTACTGATTATATAAATTTATATATATTTAAAACAACGAGAATTATTTTTCTTTTTTTTTTTTTTTATTATATTACATTTTAAAAAATTCATATATAACAGAATATATCTTTATTAGCTGCAAACATTTTAGTGCGTAAAATTAAGATTAATTATACATGAAACCGCATATATAATAAGAAAATATATACAGGATAAATATTAAAATGTGCAGTTATAAAATAGATGTTAAAACGTCATATTTATAGTGTTATTAAATATAAATTATATATACTGATTTATCAATGTATTAATGCGCAACAATAGTTGAAGTATATATATTAAAAGAAAAATTCTTGCAGTTTAACAGATGAAGTTAAATGTTTAAAAAGATATATTGATATAATTCCAATGAAAAGAACATTTTTTTTCAATTTAGTAAAGTAACAAAATGTACATGATGTTGATATATGTTAAGAATATATATGAAATTACCTATAAAAGTTTGAGTTAATGCAAATTGTTGTACATAACCATTTTTATGTTGTGAATGCTTGAAACTTAATAAAACTTTTTTGGTTATTTCATTTGCAATGGATAACTTTTTGGAATAAATGGGGGAACTTATAGTTGATATGTATTTACGTGTATATATATATATAGATATAGATATATAGATGTCAAATGTATGGTCGTGTTCTTTGTTCAAAAAGTGAAAAGTACATATAAATTGAATATGAAAAAATATTTAAGTATTAATATATAAAAATATATGGTGAGAAAAGATTAAAAGATTTTTAGGAAAATGCTAAAATCTAGGATAGCTAAATATATGTATTATCGTAAAAAAGGAAATTTAAGAATTATGAGATACTTGTAAAGCGCACTGTTATTACAATTTAATGATCACAGTTATGTAGTAAATTATAAAATTGAGATAATTAAGACTAATGATATGGATTAGTTTTAAAATATATACTTAATGAATAATTATGTATTATTCAATAAAAATTATAAATATATAGTAACTAAAATTCAAGTAACCTGTTAAAATGGAAAAAGGAAAATAATGATATAATTTGTAAAGGGAAAATACATTACGTAAATCAATTATTTAGTTCATAGTTTTATGTGATAATTGTAAAAAATACGCATTACTATATTTTATAAGATTACTAATACAATATAAATAAAATGGCATTGCATATAATGAACATTTTCTTAGAACTTTTAAACAAAATTTACTATTACCATAATTATTTATGAAGTAAATGGGTTATTTATATAATTCTAAATATTAAAATTTCTAATGATAATTAATAGAGGAATGAGAAAGCAGCGAATTAAAATATTCTAAATACACTAATTCTACATTCATTTTTCTTGTACATATATATATCTAAAATTACATGAAAATTACTTTTTTGGAAATTAATGATTTATATGAGTAACTTTTTGGCATGTTGATTTTGCCTGTACTCATTAAGATTATTAGAACTCGTCTAAAAATAAAATTTATATGCCACAACGTGGTTAAATTATACATGTAAGATCATCCCATTAATTGCTTTATTTTGCAAGTTATCTGAGCATGTATAAAAAGCATATGAAAAACAAGAAATTAGATGGAGTTAATAGAAATGACATTTATTGTTTTACTATATAATACAGGAATATGAGGAGAAATATTAATAATAAATATGGAGAAATTACTTCACCTCATTTAATAAAATATAACAGTTTTGTAAAATTAGTTTCATGTTTAAGAAAATAATTTTTAGTATTTCGAATAGTCTTTAAGAAACACAGTAAGTCTAATTTAATCTTTGAATCTACTTAAAGATTTTTCGAATCCTACACTTGATTTTTTCTTCTAAAGTTCGAAAATTTCTCAATAAATTTAAGATTCCTCTTTTTTTATATCATATTTTTCTATTCAAAATATTTATAATTTTTTATTCTAACATGTAATATTTAATAATCATTATCTTATTTCCAAGCGTCAAATTGTATTTCACAAACAGAATATTTTAAATCATCAAATAGTTTGTCAAAACTAACATTACATTTTTATGTGTAAACCGATTTTTCAAAATCAACACCTAATTTGAAAGAATCCATTATTTTTTCAAAATTGGCATCAAAATTGAACTCATTAAATTGTTTCTCAAAGTTATGGCAATTACTAATGTATCAAAATATTCTTTAGAAATGTGATTTCTCAATAACATATTAGAATATTTCAGAAATACATCATTATGTATTATTATATTTAAACTTTTTCCAAAGTATTATAATCTCATTAGAATAAATATATTATCCTTTTTTTTATACTTACATATATATTTTTGTCTTATATTTTGTTTTGTCGATGAATAATAAGTAATATCTTGCATTTATATGCAAAACTGATTTTTGTTCTCATACCAAAAATTACGAAAAATAGTTGAATTAAAAATAAAATCAAAATAAATAATAAATATTTAAAAAAATATATTTATTTTTATATGAACAAAATTTTAATTTTAAAAGTAAAATATAAAATAAAATGATATAAAAATTTTTAAATTTATTTTCTATTATACATCATAAAATTATGCCCATGGGTATATAAAATTGATCAATGTACAAATATGAATTAAAAGAGAGTATAACGCGCATGTTTTTTATATTCCACTTTGTTTCTTTAACATTGGAAAGTCATTCGTGTACTAATATAATTACAAATAAATAACGTTTTATCATATTCTTTCTTTTACCATTTTATATATTTTTTTAAAACTCAAAATACTAATAGTTCTTTGAAGGAAATTTAAATATATTGTGTAATGAAGTATCGAAAAACAAAAAATAAAATAAAAAAAAGCAAAAAAACAAAGAAAATAAATAAATATGTATTAAAAAATATTTCGTTAGTTCATAATCGTGTGAAAATATTTGCAATTTAAAAGAAAAAGGATTTAATGAATATAAAAAATATATAATTATGTATTAGTAATTCATTTACATTTAAAAAGAAATTATTCCAAGAAGAGGAAAAAAGAAGGCACATTATCACTTATTCTTGTGTTCATTTTTGTAAGGATGAGTATTAAATGCTGTAATAAATGTTGTCTCGTTATTTTATACATATATTAAATTAGGAAATACAATTTTAAGTTATCTATTACATTAAGATTTGTAAAGTTTTTAAAAAATTTTCTACTGTTATATATATATATAATGTTATTTAAAATTATTTAAGTTACTAAAATCGGAAAAAGCCATAAAAGGTTTACAATGAAAATAAATAATTCATTATTGCCACAGTTTTGTACATTATGACTGGACTTTATAAAAATTGCATATTTTTTAATTTAAAAAAATTTGTAAAGTTTAATGAAGTGACATATAAATTATTTAACTTAGGTTAGCTTAATTCTTATATTGTATAATATACATTTATTTTTTAATATTTTTAAAAAAATTTAAAATAATACCTTTATAAAAGTAGTTTCATAAATGTGCTTATGGGTGAATTCAATAATTGCAAAAATATTAGTGTAAAATGAAAAAAAAAGTTAAAACCATAAATTTGTTTATTCGTAATTTTTTTTTTTTTAATAAACATTTTCGTAATCTATATAGAATATATAATTATAAAAATAATTATATATGAAGTTATAAATGAAAAAATATTGATAATTTTAACAGTCTATGTAGTTTTTTTGATGGTTTAACAGGCACAATTATATATTCCATGTAAAATAATGTACATATTAAAGATGAAAAATATTCGCAATAGTATAATAAATAAATAAATAAAATGGCTTGTCCCCATAAAATATTACATTATAAAAAAATTTGCCAAGGTTTATTCAAAATACATAATAAAAATGTCCATTACCTAGGGATATAAATGATACATATTTTGGAAATACTGTAATTTTAATGAAATTTATTGAATTATATAAAGTCAATCTTCATATTTACGTACACAAGTATCATTTCATGAAAATGATGAATTTTATTTATATGTAGTTAACTTTTCAGAAAAAAATTTTTAGTGCTAAAATTATCATTTATTCATAATATATATTTATATATTTATACAAAATTATTGCATATATAAATCAAGTGCGC
Organism: Plasmodium brasilianum; assembly: GCF_023973825.1. Taxonomy (NCBI): domain Eukaryota; phylum Apicomplexa; class Aconoidasida; order Haemosporida; family Plasmodiidae; genus Plasmodium; species Plasmodium brasilianum. The sequence continues at coordinate 2,324,934 of NC_090121.1, forward strand.
TATCCAAAATTCCACATAACAAATATTAGTATGCATTAAAACATCACATAAACTATTATGGAATATATGCAGCTTAACATGTTTCTTATATTCACAAGCTTCAAATATAAAAGGGGGATTAATACTAAAATATATAAAAGAAAAAGTTTATTTATATTAATCCATTTTAAATTTTAAATAAACTGGAAATTAATCTATATTGAAAAAAACATGTATATATGAAAAATTTGCATAGAATATCTGTCCATGTACTGTATAAAACTATCTCCGTTATTATTACTGAGACGAATTTTAATTGATATAATTATTGGAGACTAAAATTTTATTTTAAAGGTTTATACAATAAATGAAAACCTATTTTAAAATAACAGATATAAATGACATGTAATATTTATATTTTCCTAGTATTAAAAATGCGTTTAGCACACATTTATAGTGCTTTTTACCAAAATAATCCTTGTAATATATGAACATGACATACCATTAAAAAAAAAAAATATATAAATAAATATATTAATAGCACTATTAGTTATGTATACATGAATATATAAATGTTATGTACAGCGAAAAAGAAAAAATAAACAAGATAAAATGATTAAAATAATATAAATACAATGAAGATACAACAGTGACTAATATATCAAAGTTTATGTTTTAAATAGCATTATGATGTTTCACAAATTGTCTCTAAAACTATATATCAAAAAATTAGAGTAGATAATATATAATTTCCCTGAAATATTCGTTGTAATGTGGATACTAATTTACACTAAAATAGTTTTATCTTTATTTCATACCATAATTTTCAGTATATAAACTAAATAAAGGAAATATATATATACAATAAAGTTATACTCATAATACCCAAAAATATACATATGAAATATAATAAAAAACTTAAATATAATTATTTTTTTCTTCTACAAATGTTATGTATGTAAGTTTTTTTGTATAATTATATTATAAAATAATAATAAGCTTCACTTTAGAAATGAATAAATATTCGGGATATATCATAAGTACTTTTATGCATAAATAAAAAAATGTGTTCATAATTCTATCCGTAATAATCTGAATACGGAACATTAAGTTGTTTTATTTTTATAGTTTTCATTTTAAAATAATTTATCAATGTTTTTTATATTTTACAAATACTATAAATTTTTTTTAGCTTTTATTTAATGTTTTTTAAAAAGATTCCAGTAACAATTGTGAAACATGGAAAAAATATGCACAAATTGAACATGTGTATTTTCTAGTTATGCGGATATATATATTTTTCCTTTATTTATGTGAAAAAATAAATTACAAAAAGTTGTATATACTCATTTATTATACGATAATTTTATATATTTCGTGTATGAATAAATGAATTGTAATTAATTTAGTTTAATTAGGGTTTGTTTTCCGTTAATAATTAATATGTAATATGTATCAAAATATTTTTGATGTTTTTTTTTTCTATACTTTAGTTTTCTTTAGCTATTTACATGTATATCCTAGTTACTGCATTTAAACAAATAGAAGTAAATAATGAAATAATAATAACTTCAAAAACGCTGTAATCATTGAAATTTTAAGCTTATAGTTAATGATATAGTTACTGAGAATATAATATTGAAAAAATATTATAAGAGATAAAGGCGCAGATTTATTTTTTTTTTTTTAAATACACGTTTATCTTTATAATTTGGACATTTCATAAATAAAATAATATGATACAACAATGACACTTAAGAAATTTTTTTTTTCATCTCTGAAGTATTTTTAAAAAAAAATTTTCTAATCTTTTTTTTTTCTTTTCTTTTACTTATTTTGTATTCGACAATTATATTTTTTTTGAAACCCTAAAAAATAATATTTTGTATTTTAAAATTGATTAATTTAAATGTATAATATATATAAAAATTAAGTTAATATTTTACAAATAAAAAAAAAAAATGCGTTATACATTAGGGATTAATGTATTAGATTATTGATGAAAAGGGGTTAGCATGCTTTAGTATAAATTTTTAATTTTTATTACGCATTGTAACAGATTATTAATTTTCAGTTTTATTGTAGCTTACCTTATATAAAAAGATGCCTTGATATATTATTTTATTGTTATAGTTAATTTTTGATTTAATTCTTTTATATAAAAGTTATATAATATAAATACAATAAAATAAATTTCCAACAGAAAAAGGATACCCATTTGTTTACTTAAAATATTTCGGTAAATGATTATTGAATCAAGAATATTCTCATATTAGTGTATATTATACTGTAGCATTTATGCTTTATTATTTTTTTTTTTTTAATTTTTTGAAGAATTTATGAATATGTATATTTATTGGGTAATTTTTGAGTATGTATTATATTATTAACATTTGTATAATTAAAACTTTTTTTACTTGTATCATTTACTACTTTTTTTTGCTTCCTTTTTTATTTCTCTTTTTTACTTTATTTTTTTGCTATTTTTTTTATTATTTTTTATTGCATTTTTTTACTATTTTTTTTATTATTTTTTATTTTATTTTTTTACTGCTATTTTTTTACATTATTTTTTTATTTTAGTTTTTTTCTTAAGAAAAGGAAGTGTTTTTATTTAAATAAAAAAAAAAATAATGTAAATGCATTTGTAATATATATATAATTGTATGTATTTGAGTATGTAAGCTTTACATTTTTTTTGTTATTTTTACTTGTTGTTTTTTTTATTTATAATTATTTTAGGTATATATATGAAATGTTAAAATAAAAAAAAAAAGAATAATTAACTTTTAAAGAAATTAACTTGTGTAAATATTTTTAAGTAAATAAAAAAAGTACAATTTCAATATTTCCAATGTAACAGAGTCTCTTATTCCTACATACATCGTTGATCTGTTATAATGATTAATGTAGTATGTGCAATGACGCCTGTAAAACTTATTTTGTATTTTATAATGGGTGTATTTTTTTTTGGTGTACTCATAAACAGTAAATGAACATTAAAATTAAGAATATATAATAAACCAAAAAAATACAAAAAATGAGTGTTTCATCAAGTATCATCAATATAAATTTCATGCACTATGCACTTTGTTTTTTTAGTTTACGTGTATCTGTATCAGGATGACTTAATCTTTGACAGACAAAGTAAGATGAAAAAAGAAAAAATGAAAGAAATAAATAGTTTTGGGAGAAAGGATTGTACCATAGAAAGAAACTCCAAATCAACTGAACATATAAAAAAAAATTAAAATAAAAAATGTCATTAAGGATGACAATAAATAAGTGTAATGTACGCCAGAAAACTATTTTTTTATTATATTTATTTTTTTTTTATTTTCCTCTCTTAGAATTAGACCCTACCGTGGCACAAAAACCAGGCAATATACCAAATGCATTTTCGTAAAAGTGTTGTTAGAAGTGTTTTTTTTATAATTACCATTTTTCATAAATTTTTTTTTTCGGTTTTCTCTGTTCAGGCAGTAATTACGAAGAAGTTCTTGTGAAAACGGAGGACGGATACACCCATAAATGGTTAAAGAAAAAGAGATATTAAAAAAAAAAAAGAAAGAATGTTATAATCATTTTTTTTATCTTATTTTCTGTTCCATTAGTTGGTATGTAAAGGCTAGAAACCACAAAAATAAACCTGTAATTCTTTATTTTCCGGGGAATGGAGAATGTAAGAATTTAAAATTGTTCTGTTTCGAAGATTTTTTAAGTGTCATTTATGCGTCAATACCGTGTATATATATATATATATATTTATATATGTGAGTGTATGTGAATTTATATAAGTATTTACCATATTGTGCAATTTCCATTTACTTATTACTCAACATGAACCTTTCTATTTTTTGTATAACGAATATTTATTTTTAGACCTGGAAAAATATGTTAGAACATTTGACTATATTACTAATAGGGTTGATGCAAACATATTCTCTTGCCCAAATAGAGGGTACATAAAAGAAATAACAGTAGATAAATGAAATAAAATATTTTTTATGTTATGCTTCAGTTATTTAATGTTATGATGGTGTTCAACAATTTCCAGTTAAGAATGAGCTTCATACATATATATATAAATTTTTTTTTTATTAATGCCCCGGGAAGATGCGGTACGAATGAAGAAACGCCATCAGAAGAATACTTTTATAAAGATGCATATATTTACTTAAACCATTTAAAACAAAGTAAAAGGAATAAGATATTTATCTTCGGAAGGTAATCCTATATTCATAAATAAATGAAATAATTTGAGGAAATAACTGTGCACATGTCTTTGTTTGTTTATATGGTAGTATTATTTGTGACTGAACACTTATTTATGCGTATAACATAGTTTTATCCATATATGTGTTTATTTTTTTTTTTTTCATTTAGTTCCATGGGTGCAGCGGTAGCTCTAGAGACGGCTTCCAAATACCAGAATGACGTAATTTCATTTCAGTTATTGAAATATATTTTTAACTGTGTATTTGGCTTATTTCTATATATGTGCTCTTTTCATATGTTATATATATATATATATATATTTATTTATTTAAATCGAACAATAAATTTCTTGATGCTTCCACAGGTATATGGACTGATTTTACAGAATCCCTTTTTAAGTATGGAAAGAATGGCACATGATAAAAAACCCTTCTTATATTTCTTCCTTTTCAATTATGATCTTCTAATTAGAACGAGAATGGACAATGAAAAAACAATCAAAAATTTACACATACCTATTTTATTTAATGTTTCTGAAAAGGTTACTTAATCTAAAAGAAAAAACATCAAAATTTATGGAAAAGAAAATAATAAAGTGGAATAATATCATGTATTTCATAATATATAATGTAACGGAAATACTGTATTTCGCACCAAAGAGTGACAAAGAAACATACATTTATATATATATATATATATTGTTTTTTTAACATTTAACCTTTTTTAGGACGAAATGGTTTCTACGGAGCATTCAAAAATTTTGTATGAGGTACTTTTATTATGGTTTTTTTTCTAAGCAATACATGTTTTTACATATGTTAACGTGATTACATAGAAAAACCGTAAACGTGAGCACGTACATAGATATATATACTTACATGTATACAAATTTTGAATATTAGCAATTAATTTATGCTGCTTAACTTGCTACATTATTTTCTCTTGTAGATATGTCCGAGTAAAAATAAGTTCATGTATATAGCTAAGAATGGGACACATGACAATATTTTGATAAATGATAAAGGAGAATATCACCAATCCATGAAAATCTTTATCGAAACTGCTATTTCCCTTAAGGATGTTAATAAAGAAAAGGAAGAAAATAAAAATAGATGATAAGACTCTTGTGCAGAAGGTTGTTTAGATTAAATTAGCTATACTGAAAAACAGCTTAGCAGCAGACTCATTTTATAATACATCAAAATTGTATGTAAATTTTGATTGTTTTTATTTAAGATTTGTCCACATTTTTAGTAGGTACTTTCATCATAAGAAATGAGAAAGTGAAAACAAGAATATAAAAAATGTAAAACTATAAATCATAAATGTAAAATTATTAGTTCATCATAAACTGATAGAACTCAGTTGACATAAATAAATACGTTTATATATGCGTAAAATGGGCTTAAACATGAACACGAATATTCATAATATTCATCACACATTAATAAGAATGTACAGAACGGAAAACGTATTTTAATTTAAAAATATAGATAATTAACTTACATATGAAAATTTTCATAAAAAGAATTAATTCTTATGCAACTTAAAATAAAAAGAAAAGATATTGATTACATTATCTTAATTTTCTTGTTTTGTGTTTTTATTGTGATTTTAAGTGAATAGCTGGAGAATTTTTTAAAAAAAATGATTATGTATTAATTTTATTTTAAATATAAAATGTAGTTCTTCATTTAATAAAAGTTTAAAAATATTTTTATTTTATTTTTTACATGTTTATTTTAATTAAATATGAACATAACAGATAAACGCTTAAAAAAATTATTATGAAAAATATATATTTCAAGAAAAATTTCATAAAAAATAATTTTAGTTTATTTTTTTATATTTTTCATAGCCTAAGTATAAGGAATTATCAATATATACTACTATTATTTTTCCTTTAAAAATAAATTATTAATGGCACATGAATTTTGGAATCCAAATTTTTTTTTAATAAAATGAAGAGCTTAAATAACATTGATCAATTTATTTTTTATATTACGTAATTGTTGGTTCTGATTATATTTTATATAACAATTACTTAAATATTCGTAATAAAGAATAATTGTATGTATTTTTTTGGACAGCATTAAGAGATTATTCTTTTTGGCCTTTTTATGGTCTTATAGTAGCTAGTGTCTTGCAACAGATATATTCATATTATTCTTTCTTAAACTATAATTTCCTAATAAAAATGAATAATATGTTTTCATTGAAATTCAATTAACCGTTAAATATAATGTATATAAATTTAACAATAAACACCTTTTTTTCAATAACAGCATTATATATAAGTAATATTTTTTACGTTTTTTGTATGTTAAGTTTTTGTATAGCACGTGAATTTATCTTAGTTGTAGCAGGATCCTAAATATACGAAAGAATTTTTGAATTTTATGTTAGTTACTACAATTCTAATTTTTTCTTATTTGTAATCCCCAATTTAATAATATTAAGGTAAGAGAAAATGCATATTATATGTATAAGTTCATTAAAATGATATGATTCTTTTGTGAATGTCTTATGCTTTAATATATTTTAGTTAATATATTAAACGACATTTTGTATAAAATGATTAATAATATAACGTTAAATTAAATGGATTTTAGAGATAATTCTATTTACATTTTTTGAATTACTAAATTATAATTTATTTTAATACTCTTATATATATTAAAGTTGAGCAGCAAAATTATGAATGACATTTGAATTATTAATCACCTGGTAGGAACATTTGAAAATGTACCTCTTATCTTAAGAAATAGTCTAAAGATTTTATGTTTTTTCCAAAGATACCCTTACAGGTAAACAAATTAAGGATAATTTTTGGAGTAATATACATTAAGGATTGACCATCTTGTTCATAACAATTTTAATATATTTTTTAATTTTTCTTCTTGTTAATATTAAAAGTTATAACATGTTATGGAATTGTATTTGCTAAGGTACATGATATACATATGTATATAAGAGTTTTATCATAAAGCTCTTATTATTTGTTGGATACGGTAAATATTTGTTAGAATAATTTTAATTTTTAGTTGGAAAATGTGTGGGAGTATGATAAATTGTGCATTACAATGTCTTACCAGGAAATCAAATATTATACAAATTTTTTATTTTCTTATTACACTAGTGTAGTTGTTGATTTAATTATAATTTATGAAAATTACTTAAATGTTTAGGATAAAATATATTGAAAAGGAAAAAGTATATGTGTTTTAATTTTTAATAGAATTAAATAAAGATATTACTGAACAAATGTTATTGTGAAGATTTTGCATCTATAAAAGTATTACTCTAAATCTTTTTTCCTTTTTTTTTTTTTTTTTTTCATATTTTTTATTCTGTAGATATTCATATGTATATTCTAAAAGAAAGAAAAAATGATGTTAAATTTACAAAATTTCATTTAGAAATAATATAATAAATAAAATTTAATTAAAAATTTAATTTTCAAAATTAAAGATACAAAAAACAAGAAAAATATAATTGTTTATTTATCTTTTAAATATACATTTGTTCATATATGAGGTACAATATTATTACTATTACTTCTTAAATACATTATATAATATAAAAAAGTGCGAATGTTTACATAGAATGTAGTACAAGTGCTATGAATAATTTAAAACAGAAAGTTGTAAATGATGCTGTTTCCTTCATTTATTATTACTATTATAACAATGTTGATATAATTAATATTTTAATAGAATTATCAGTTTTTCCAAAATATGGCGTTTATAAAATTAAAATTCTTAATAAAAAAAAATCACTGAAATTAGTTATTTTCTAAATATATAGAAGAATGAGTTTTTTATATTCTTGAAGTCTTATATCCTATATAAATTCAATACTTCTATATATTATGAATTAATAAATTATTTTTTCTTAATTTATTTTCAAAAGAGTAATAAGAAAATTATTAATGTTACTTTCGTACATTAAATAAATAATATAAATATTTTAAATATTTCAAAATATATTTAAATAATATTGTACCAATTAAAGTTTTTTATAAACAACGTTATGATAAAAAAATATTATATTATATATTTAATGTTACTATTCATTATATCTGTTGTAAAACACATAATACATATATACATACTATGACATTTTTATGAGATAATAATAAATGAAAAAATTATTAAAAATTATGTATACGTTAAAAATGTTAGAAGGAATTATTTTTATATACATAATTAATTAACACTTTGATGATACTTTAGCATGGTATTATTACCTGTTTTATGTTATATAACAAGAAGGTACTTAAATATAGATAGAAAATAGGTTTACTAAAATACATTAAGATAGTTATATCAAGATTGGGGACCAATTAAAAAAAAATAACTAAGCATTATATGTAATAAAGAAAATATTTAAAATTATATATAACGTTTTTACAATACGAAATTAAAAATTTATTAAATTTTTTTCGACGATAATTAATATATTTTTATTCAAAATAATACTTGAAAAAATATAAATATATTTTTTATTTGTTAAAAACTTCTCTTATATAAAGGATTAATAATGAATAATTTATACTACCATCTTTTATATATATCAAACATATAATTATCATAAATTACTATGCTTATGTATGTTTATATATGAAAATGTATATAAGTATCTGGTGTTAAAGGAAATTTTGTTTTTATATAATTACATAGTTATTTATGTATAATATTTAAAATGGTATTTTTAAATCATTTTTCTTATGTTATATTTATATTTATTAAATGTATAATAATTTCGTGGATACAGCCATTTACATTTTTAAGGTTAATAAATTTGAGAAAAGATGGGATGATAGATATCTAAAAATTTCAGGGGAATAACATATATATTTAGAAATCAATTATAAATTACTTCATAACAATTATATTTATGAATTTATGAGTATCTGTGTACTTTCTTCTAAATAGGGAGAATATTTTTAAATTAGTAAAATATTTAAATTTATAAAAAACTTTAAAATTTATGATTTAGATATTTGAAGTTGCTATATTTTTTATTTTTTTCTTGCTTCGAATAGAAATACTTATATTAGAAGGATTAAAGTTTCTTAATAATGTATAATGAACAGAATAACCAATAGTGATATTTTGTTACAGTACTATAGAAAAAGAGCCAGAAAAATATAGTACTCTATTCTTCTATAATGTTATTTTGTTTATTAAATGCTGTATTATCCATTATACTTGTGATGGCGATATATAATATCTTATAAAATAATGAAAAATATAAAAATAGGATGTCAATGACTTGTTAAAATGAATAACAAGTAACGTATATCTTTCTATAAAGAAGTATTTAATATGAAAAAATATCTGTAATCAATTTAGTAATATACTTAATAAGTGTATATATAATTTGTAAAACATTTTAGGCGTATATATGTAAAAGTAGTCTTGCTGATACAAATAAGTAAAAATATGTGTTCGTTTTTGTGAATTCGATAGTTTTAAGGTTTTTGTTTTTTTATTGCATTATTTAATCTTAGTTAAAATAAGAAAATATAATATACGTATTTGTGTACATAAGTAGGTTTCTATGAATTATACATTTTTGTACTTTAATATGTATATATAATAGAATAATGCATATAATGTTACAGGACACGTATGATATATATATGAACTAAAAATTGTTGTCTTCTACTTTGTGTCTTGTTTTAATATAGAATGATTTCTTGTTAATATAATTAAAGAGAAGTTATTATTACGTTTATATTAACAATAAAATTGCTTTATTGCATATTTTGTATTGGGATATATGAATATTATTTTGCAATGATATTTGTATATACATATATTTATTTTTTTATTTACAATAAAACTATCTTAATATTTATTTTATAAAATATGTTTTGTTAGAAATACGTAGCAAATGATATTTAATGAAAAAATATACTTAAAAATGTTTTATATTTAATCTTACCATGTAAGGGTTAAATTATGTATACATAAAAAAATAATATTTTTTTTAATAATAATCTAATTATTGTTCTTTGCTCACTTGAGGATCTAAAAAGTTAGAGTTAAATTAAAAGATAAAATCAATTATTATAATATTACTGTTCCGAATTGTAATGCTAATTAGATTCTGCTTAAAATATTTATGTATAAATTATATTGAAAATTTATAATTAAATAGAGAATATGTGATTGCTATATTTTAGACGTTGAATAATAAAATTAATGAGAAAAATATAATTGGAAATCTATAGATCATTTGTAAAAAATTTTTTGAGTAAAGTTTGAGTTTCTTTTTTATGCAAAGAAGGATATAAATATAAAGTAAATATTACATTTTATTAAGGATAAGAATTAAAGAACAGAAATGAATAATATACGAGGCAAATATATATCGATCATATGTTCAATAAACATTTATTTAGAATATGAACTTGAAGACTTTGAGGGGTAAACAACAAGTAAAAAATAATGGAAATTATATAATAAATAAACATAAATAATAAAATCATTAGGTCTTAAGTAGTATAAATGTAATTTTTCTTTGAGAAAACTGAAAATTTTGGAAGGAATAAATATGAAATATATTCTAAATAATGGTGTTATATTTTTTTATAAAACACTATGCATTCGTTGAATGAATAATTTTCTAGAGTTTTTATTTTTATATATAATTGATAAGGAATAAAATGATGTTATTTTTTTAATATAAACCTAGATATATCTAAATATGTATATAAGTGTTATTCTAGTTATGGAAAAAAAACCCAAAAAAGAAAAGAAAATGTAATATAATAAAAAATATTTTTTTCTTATTTGATTTTTCACGCGTTTCGGCGATATAAATATTAAAAACCACACTTTTTGGTTTTTTACAGAAATAAATTTGAAATAATGTATTTTTATTATAGTTGTGTATTCTTGAAACGGAATTATGCTCCAATTTTTATATTATACATTAACCTTGTAAGTTTTTTAACGGAATATTATGTGAAATACACTATGTATTTTTTTCAAAAATTAGGGGATAATTGTCTTAGTTCATACTTTTAATTATATATGTTAAATTTAAAAATTTAATGAAAACTCGTAAAATAGAATTTTTTCTAATGTTCTACTTTACGCATATTTCCCGTAGTAATAATACGTAGATATAATGATTAATATAGTTTTACATGTAAATTAGAAAATTTAAAAGGAGCAATGGAAGATTTTCCCTTTTATTTCACTTTGTCTTGCATAAATAAATACAATGAAAATTAGTAAACAATTACAGAATAACATGTTAGTGAACGTTTAATGCAGATGAAAGATTTATTACTATAAATTTCGTTCATATGTTAAGCAAGTGACATAAGGACAATATCTATTTTTGTTTTCTTTTTATTAAAATTTTTGAATTATATCTTTTAATATATACGATGCATTGTTATACAAATTTAGGACATCTATTACATATATAATCACATTGTCTGTACTTTTTATTGTATAATTTATAATTGACAAAATATTTTATTAAAATTAAAATGAATATATATTTTCTAAATAACGAATTTTGATTTTAGTTTTTTTAGGCTGCTTCCAATAATAAATAAGAATCCTTGGAAAATATTATATGTGCAGTGCATTAATTTTGAGATCTGATGGATCATAGAGCAAAGTAGAATATAAAAATTAAATATATTATTAATATTTAAAAGGAAACGCGTTATCTTTACCAGAAAATGAGAGGATGGTGAAGAATATATTGAATAACATAATTTATTTGGAAAACTGAAGCTATAAGAACAAAGAACTATAGTATGATAATATATAGTATTGAAGATTATAGCAATGTTTTATATCTATAAGGAAATTATTAGAACGAACTTTCGTAAATAACATAAAAATAAATTGTGACACATTAAAAACTGTACGTTTGAAAAATATAGAAGTTTATTATGGAAAATATAGAAAATATATTTTACAATAATGTATATTTCTAAAGATGAATCATAATCAAAATGAATTAGGATTATATCACCCGTTGAAGCATAAAAGTGAAATAAGTTTTTGACGTTTGAAAGATTAAAATGGGAAAATTAAAAATATTTTTACATAGAAAAAGATAATTTTTTTGTGTTGTATTATTTAATATTATTTCATTCTAATTAGCAATAACATATATATTTGAGTTTTCTGCATTTTTTGGAACGATACAATATATAATGGGTTTATGTATTGTGTTCACATTTATAAAAATCTATAATTATCTTCTAACCTAAGTAATATTTAAGAAATCCTAAAAATGGGCGAGATTAATAATATGCTAAATCATAGTGCGCTTTAGAAAATTATTTCTACAAATAGTTTAGTTTAATTAGAGGAGCTCTTAGAATAATTAATTATTATATATATTTAATAGAAAAAAAGCGTGTATGTTCCTATTATGTACATAAATTATTCATATCATATATATGGTATTTAATATAACAATATATGCTTAATAATTAATTTATTACAATTTTTTTGGAATATCATATGTGAATATAGTTTTTAGAATTTTTCAACTTAAAGCTGTATAACTTTAATTAGAAATGTAAATATATATATAGTTCTTTTTAGGGTTCATTTTATTGTTTATTTTTTTGTTGCGAGATATTGTGAGTGATGAATTATGTGCATGATAACAGGTTAATACTTATTATGTTATTGTATTTCTTTTACATTTAATTATAAAACAATATATTGAATAGGTATTTATTACTACTCAAAATAATAATTTTATAATATACGAAAGTTAAAAAAAGACCATAAATCCTTTTTTATTTTTTATATAATCAATAGTTTAAAGTTATATATATGTCACACATTAAGAGCATGTGAACAAACGAATATTATGTCTTTATAACTCGATTTGCATCTATTTGAGTATTATATAATGTTTTGTTGAAATTGTATTACATGTGTTGAATTTTTAGAAATAAATGCATATTAAATACATTATTAATACAATTAAAATATGGTATAATAAACATACATATAAAAATATTGCTCTAGTTCGTACGGAGATGAAACTATATAAAAATATATGAATAAAAAATGGATCATTTGTGTAAAATGTAATTTTATATTAGGCTTTAATAAATATATGATAATGAAGAATTACATTAATCGTTAGTGCACATTATGATATATGTGTTTGCTTCAATATAAAATGTATTCAATACATTTGAATAGTTCATTAAATAATAAATAAATTTCATTTAATTTTTGGAAATTTTTAATAAAATTTGTATGTTAAATACTTAATATAGTACAATTAGAGAAATCATAATAATGTGACAAATATTATATTTATAAATAAGAAATGTATTATATACATACATTAATTTCCTGATATTTTAACTTTTAATATTTCATTGACATAACACATTTTATTTTTGTAATGTAGTACAACAATTAACAAGTTGCTAACAAGTAAATGTATAATTTTTAGTATAAGTTCATTTTTATTGTATTTATTAAAAGAAGAGAAATATATTATTTTTATAATTTCAATTTGTGTTTGATACAGTAAGACGAAGATTTAGAAAAAATATAAACAAGATATTAAAAAATTTTCATATATAATACATAATTGTAGTTTTAGGTTTTTAAAAGATATAGTAAATAATATAAACAGTTAATAAATATGTTTGCTAATTTAAAAAATAATAAAATTGATAATAATGGATAAAGTATTAGTATCGGTTCACATAAATAATTAAATTAATAATTTAATGGGGGGATAATTCTATTTGTATCATTGGAAAATTTTATAAATTAAAAGAACATAATATAATGATTAGACAGAATTTTTAATAAAACAAAATTTCAGTAAATTCCTAAATACATTTTTTTTTTCCCTTAGTATTTAATGTTATAATACTGTACATAATTATATTCTTTACTGTAAAAAGTGCACACGTGTCTATAAATTAATTTTAGTTTGTATTTCCGAATATTTGTAAGATATATCATATATATTAGAATTATTTTAATTTTTAGTAATAATGTATGTGAGAGATCGTTAATTGTGATTAATAAGTATACCAAAATTAAATTAAATGATACCTGTATTAGTGATAGTATTTGAGAAGATATGTAATTGTTGGTTTAAATTTTCTTTATAAATATTATTCAAATATATATCATATTATAAGTTTATAACAAAAAATATGAGTTCTTTTTCATGATGGAGTTAAATAAATACAATACTCAATCAAGATTATTATGGAAATAGCACATTATATTCATTTATTACACTTGCTTATATTCCCATTTTTTCTAAATATATAGGTTTAATAAAAAAAAGGAAAAAGTAATGCATTTAAAAATATGTCATTTACAAATAATAACATAAATTAAAATTAAATAAATATAATAATTTTCAAAAATTATTGCACAAAAATAAAAAATAATTTATTATATTACTTTAAAATATATGTATATTCATAAATTAGGTAGTATATAATAAATTTAATTTTTTAATTATATTATAAAATAATGCATGTGTTATAATTACTAAAACACGGAATTTTACATAAAACATATATTTTCTGAATTTATTAATATTTTTTTTGTTTCAATGTTGTAAATATTAATATTTTTTTTATGAATAATATTTGTATTTCCCTAAATATAATATATTTAAGATTAGAATAATTAGTACCAAAAATTAAAAATAGTAATTATTCTAGAAATATCTATAATGATGACATATACCTATATTTTATACATTGTATGTTGTAAATAAATTCAATATTTCTTATTAATTAAAAATAATAAAAAAACTTTATTTAATCACTCTATTATGTAATTAAATTATATATTGTGAACATATTTAAATGAATTGAAATTGTGTTATATTACTTAAAGTTAATTTATTATATATAATATTAATTATTAAATTTTAAAGAATCCTTTTTTAAGTATTTTTTTATTTTTTTACTATGTATTAAATTATTCTATATATGTTAATTTTTTGAGAAGAAGTATTAAAAAAAATAAAAGAGGCATTCTTTTATTGTAGGAAGTGTAGAATGTGACGTTATTTTTTTCTTTATTTTATATATTACAATATTAGGGGCTATAAGATGGAACAAAAAATTAGGTTTATCTTTTTTATCAAAACTTTTAAGTATGTCCTTTTATTTTGGATGTGTCATTTTTACAGTGTCATGGTATGATAAAACTTCTTGAGAGCATTCATATTATTCACATTTTTATTATTTAATTTTGTTACTTATTTTTTTTAGAATGGGAATATTTATCCATTCATATATGAAATATTTACTTTTTTTTTTTTTTTTTTAGAGCAGATTTGACAAATTTTTGAATAATAAATATGGTTTTTGCAGAAAATTAGATACACGAAGTTATAGATTACTAGGAATTTATGCAAAGGATATTTATCCGTATGTTGGATATTTAGAATTAAAGATGCCATATAGCAAAAAAAGAAAGAGCGAAAAATCGCTTATAATTGATAATGAAAAATGGATCAAAGAAAAAAAAGAAAAATTATATAGAAGCTTATTATATAAGGAAAAATTGATTAAGCAACTTATGAAAAATAAAAACACCATGTTTCATAAGTCATATAATCATTATGAAAAAAAAATAATGAATGGACTCGGTGATAAAGATTTTTTTAAAAAAATGTTGTTGATTAATGATAAGGATTACAAAAAATTAAAACGTAAAAAATACGGTTTGCGACTTTGCTTACTTTTATTATTGTTTATATTGGTATTAGTTTTACCTATAGTAGATTTATCATTTGGGAAATTTCAAAATGCTGGCACTTTATTAGGTATATTATGTGGTTTATTAGGATCTAATACCCCAAAACCCCAAGGGGGTGGTGAATCTAGGGGATTTTTTACCAATTTAATGTCCTCTGCATGTAATGAACATAAATTTATAGGATATAAAATATTTGGTGTTCTCATATATTGTTTACCTATCATAATATTAGGTATTATAATTATACAAGGAATTTTTTATTATTATAAAAATGTTATAAAACAAAAAAAAATTAAATTCTTAGAAGAGTTCAATGAATGGTAAGGAATATGTTTATTTGTGTAAAGAAGCATTTAATGTTATGTACTACCTGTAATATCTTTAATGAAACATTAAATATATGAATAATTGCATATATTTTAAATATAAACATGCATATATGTAGTCATATATATACATAAATGCAAAAAAAAAGGATTCTTTTTTTTTTGTAAATTTGTATGTTTGGAAGTTTTTTCATTTGTAATTTAATGTATTTCTTGAATTGTATTATATATTATGGTTTAATATATGTATTTCTATATTTATGTAAATTTCAACGAAAAATATATATTTGTACGTTAAGATTAATATATAATGGAATAGTTAATGTTATTTTATTGAATTCATTTACTAATTTAAATGTTAAGTATAAATATTGCTGAATTACTTTTTTTATTATTTTCTAGTATAAAATTATTATTTTTTATGGTTATAAATAAAATGAATTATTATTCTTAAATTAACAATTAATGTGATTTATTTTTTGTATAATGAAAGGAAACTACTATATGCATTGTACATATATATATATATATTTTTTTTTTTTTTGAATTATATAATAGTATTCGAAATATCATTTTTTTTTCTCCTATGTTAATTTCTTAATTTATTCGCAGAAAAAATAATATTTTTTTAGAAGAAAAATAAAATAATATTTTATTTAGTATTTTTACAGTAATTTTTTGGGCATATAATGATTTTATAATTGTCATTATGTGGTTTACACCACAAATAGAGCAGAAATATTCGAAGAGATCATTTTTTTTGCTATATATGTTATTAAAAAAAATAATTTTTATTTATTTGTATTTTTTTTTTAATACGTATATGTAAATTATCTTTTTAACAAAATAAGTTTGTAAGAGTCTAAACAAAAACTAATATATTTTCTCTAAAATGGATAATACAAAAATTACTGAATATTATATTTTTGTAAATCATATTGTTATACTTTCTTATTTCTAATTTAGATTAAATAACCTTTATATTAATTTTGTAAGTAAATTTATATTATTTTGAATTTTTAAAATTATGGTAATTATATGAAATATTCAAATACTTATTTCACTGTGTCCTTTTGTTTTATTTTTCTAATATATTAATATTTCTTCAAATATACATATGTGGATAAGGAATAAAAATATTAGGTGGATTAATTCAAAAGATATCCATTTAGAAATAATGGTGCAATTTAAATTTTATTAGGGATTAAAATTTTTAAAAATATTACTAAAATATAAAAAATAAATCGTTATTTACATTTAATGTATATATAATTTTTCGTAAAATGAGTAGTACCTTATAAATTGAACTTTCTAAATATATTGTAAAAATTAACCTCAAGTACCTTTTTATGTGGCAAATAATAAATGTGTTATATTACACAAAACCAAAAAAGTTTTACAATCTATTAGCTACTTCATTAATTATTACAATTATTGTATTTTTTATATTAGCTAATATTTTATAAATTAAATATATGATTTTTTCGAAGTGTAATATCATAGATATTAGATTTAATAATAGGAAAACATCTTTAAAATTAGGAATTCCTATCCAAATATATAACATATGGCAATAGATCTATGTTATATACGCCTTATACTGTAAATTAAGTGAGTATTTAAAAATATTAATATATCATAAATTTTTTTTTTACAATGAAAATTTTCTACAAATAAAAGTAGTAATTACTATACTATATTGAATAATTAACTTATACCTTTTGAATATTTATGAATAAATTAAAATTATAGAATTTTATTAAAAGCTATTTCTCTGTTCATAACGTAAATATTAAAAATTTATTATATATTTATAAAGGAAATTAATTTTTGCACTTACTGTGAAATGCATTTTACATATATAAATATTACTATCTTTCTATGATGAAATAATAAACAACTGAAAAAAAATTTATAGTACTATATTAGGTTGAATATATAATACTTATTATAAATATAATTTTTCTGAATATATAATAAACATTGGAAAAATTTATGATGGAACAAAAAATTGTGTTCTTATTTATTAAAATTTCAACGTTTATACTTTTACCTTGGATATATCACTTTTACAATGACTTGGTATTATGGTGTTATTCAAAGATATTTGTGTTGTTTATATTATAATTATTTATTTATATTAAAGCCTTTTTTTTAAATGAGAATATTTTTTCATTTAAATATAAAATATTTACTTTTTTCTTTTTTTTTTAGAGCACTTTAAATGATAATTTGGAAGAAAAATGCAATATTTGTAGAAAATTATACAATAGAAATGATCGATTATTAGCAAAATGTAAACAGGGTAAGGATTCAAGTAATGTAAATTTTAAAGAAGAAATGCCAAATAATGAAGTGAAAGAAAAAATATATATATCTAATAATAAAAAAGGAACAGAAGGAAAACACAAACAATCTTGTAAAAGTTCATTGTATATTGAGGAATATGGAAAAAATATTGAAAAAAATAAATGTGGTTTAACTAAAACAAAAAAATGTTTAGATTTTGAAAAAAATATATTTAAAAAACTTAATTATGAAGATTATGTTAAAAATATCAAGACTATCGAATATAAAGAATATAAAAAAGTAGCATGTAAAAAACGCAGAATAAGAATTGCTTTATATATGTTATTTATCTTGATATTTATGCTACCCATATTAGATCTTTCATTAGAGAAATTTAAAGCTGGTGGATTGCTAGGTTTATTAAGATTGTTATACCCAACGGAAAATGGAGGCGATAATGTGTTGGGAGTAGGAGGACATTTGACCTCATTGTTAGGCAAAGTTTCATCGGGCAATATTAATAAAGTATGTGTATTATCTATTTTCTTTTATGGAGTACTTATCCTTATATTTGTTTTAACATTTATATTAGGGATGATTTACTACTATAAAAAAGTTATAAAATATGAAAATGTTAAGTTTAGAAAAAGATTAAATAAGAAGTAATATGTGTTCTCCTGTAAAGGTGAATTTAACATATATAAATATATCATTAATGATACACTACGTAACTATAACAATAACTATTTATATTTTATAAATACATCTAAGCATACTGGCTTTTTTATAGAAAACAGTAAAAATATATGTTTTCTGTTTTTTTGATAATTTGAGTTCTTGTCTGTTTGTATATTTTTCAATTTGTATTTAAGGAATGACTTTAATTTAAGTAAATATTTTTTCTTCATATATGCATCTGCATCTTAAAGTTGATTTTATGCATAATGTATATATATAGATAGATACATACATACATGAGTTAAAATTAATATATAATGGAATAATTCATATAATTGCATTGGATGCTGTTAATTTCTACTTTACTAAAATTTTTTGTTTTACAATTTTTATATGGATCTACTCTTAAATGATTATTTACTCATGTAACTAAGAAAATGCGTTGTTATTGTTAAACTAACGATAAATAAGTCATTATTAATTTCAGAGACTGTATATTAATAAACTAGGTGACAATGGTACCTATAAAAATTTTGTTTTAACCAAAAAATATTGTTAATATTTATTTTATAAAATATGTTTTATGAGAAATATTTTATAAAAGGTACTGGTTGTAAAAAGCTTTTTAACAGATTTAGTTTTTTACATATTCAAAGTGTGAAATTATAAATATATAATAAAATAATGTACTTTTATTTATGGATTGTAAACAACTACGTACAAACTTGGGTTTTCTAAATAATTTCAATTAAATGATACTTTTAAGCCAACTGTTATATTATTTTTGTATTTATGGTAGTGCTTAATCTTTCACTAATTACTTGAATATATATTATACTGAAAATTTATATTTTAGCAATCTATATATTTTATTTAATATATCATTAAAAGATTAAATTATTGGAAAAAAATTAAGAAAAACTGAAAGATAATTTGTTGGACTTCTTTCTAAATATCATTTATTTTGGATTAAGTAATAGAACATTTATAAATAATATCTTAATGATATCTGTACTATTATTTTTGTATATCACTAAAATTTACATTAGATAGAATGAATAATTTAATTCATGAGTAATAGATCAATTATCGAATTTACAGTGATAAAAGAATTATATTATTAATAATATATATTACTAATTTTTTTTTTTTTTTTAAATAGTATTACTTAGAACGTACAAAAATAATATGCATCATACGAAGAAAATTAAATGTTTGATAATTACCAATAATTTGGGGTTCTAAAATATAATGAGAATTAAAATTATAGTGGACAATCTATTTTATTTATTACCGTTATACTCACAACATTGTATAATTACTACATTTTATGCTTTTATAAAACCTTGAATATAAGATATATATTATATTTCTATTTAACATAAAAATATGTCTGAATTTTTGAATCCATTAAATCTATCTATAACGAGAAAAATAGCGCGTAAATTAATAGCCTTATAAATTCCTCAATAGATAATCATTATCTGAATCATAAATTATAATTCAGAATAATTATTTTTATAATAAATTATATATGTTAATTATTGATTAAAGAATATATTATCATCTATAAAAAAGTTTTTTTATTTACAAAGAAAAAGACATGTATATTCTTTTTTTATATTATATCTTGAATAAAACAGAATTTCGTAACTCTAGCGCTGCTTATGAGTATAACAAAAAATTCATGGATATTGCAATCATTGTATCAAATAATACATTTATTAAATACACAAATAACGCAACATTCATATTAAATATGTTATTGAAAATTTTATTATTATAATATGTTATAACTGTAAGGAATACAATGAATTAAAAAGAGTTCTTAATTAAAAAATTTAATATAATTATTTGTATGAAAAAAAAAAATTCAACAGGAAAAAGTATATATGATATATGAAAATAAAATTCAGCGTCCTTAAATTATAAAATTTTGTTTTTTTACAAAAATATAAATATAGCTTTAACTGAAGCCCAAATATAAATTATTTTATATATACTTATTTGTTATTGAATCTTTAAATATACAAAAAAAAAAGAAAAATTTTGAGAAATATAAATATTCACTAAAATGTTTGAGTATATGATCAAATTAACATATTGACTTTATTATATAATATAAAACTTAATGATTTTTTTTATTTATTTCGTAATAAATATTGCTTTTTGGAATTTTTACGAAATATTAAGTATAATCCTTTTTCTAGGTAAAAAATTCTGTTTAATCTTTAAAAAGTGTATGGATGTAAGGATGAAAGTGTTTAAAGTATACTAAAGAAGGGTCATGTATAGTGCTATAATATGTACCTAAAATGTAATGAAGTGACAATATAATATATCAATTTTTACATTGTCATACAGTAATTCAAAAATAATTATTTTAATTTTAATAATAATATATTTTTTTTTTTTTATTATAAATTTATTAATTTTTTTCATTTATTTATTAACGTACTGGAATAAATTTGGTATAATTTTTTTTTTTTTAATTAGTTATAATATATTTTGGAATACTATAATTTTACAATAATAGTCCCCTATATAAAATATTCATAAAGAGTAAAAACGATAGGACGTAATATACATTCCTTGTTATAAGAATTTTTTATATTATTTGAAAATAATAACTATTTATATATCATCTTAATTGTACGTTTTTAACAGTTTATATTTTTATAAAATAGTGTATTATGAATATTTTGTAAAGTT
This sequence comes from Plasmodium brasilianum, assembly GCF_023973825.1. NCBI lineage: Eukaryota > Apicomplexa > Aconoidasida > Haemosporida > Plasmodiidae > Plasmodium > Plasmodium brasilianum. The sequence continues at coordinate 2,346,892 of NC_090121.1, forward strand.
TTTAATAAGAAAAATTAGTAAATCTTACATATTTTAAAATTTTTTTTTATCATCCTTGTATATTTTTTATATATATATTCCGTTCTATCTTTCATTTGTAATATTATATGGCTATAAATACTTCTAATATTGTTGGATTAAATACAACGGTTTTGTACTTAATTTATTTTTGTTTTTCAATTTTTAGTTATATTAATGTTTTTTCCCAAAATATGCATTTTTGGAGCTAATTAGAAGCATGTAATATATGGATTACTAAAATTTTTTATTAAATTACTATAAATTTTATTCTGTATTAGATATAAATAATAATGTTTTAAAAATATTATAAAGTAATATAATACTTAATATTTTACTGCTTTATAATATATGCCTATAATTCATAGATATTTTAGTTATATATATTTTATTTTATTAATGTATAATAGTTTACAAAAGAACATGTATATTTTGTTAGATCAATACTGTGGTATATTTTTTTATAATATAAAATATTTTTCTTGACTTTATGTTTTTTTATTTTATTTGTGTTGTTATTATAAGTAATATTATCAGGTTATGCCTTATAATTTTTTAAAAAAATGTGCATAAAATTAGAATTATTACTTGAGTATAATAATAAAGTTCATAATTTGCTCTTGTATATGTGTTTGTACACATTTTTTATATATTATACTGTCTTTTAAATGAATGAATAATTTTTATGGACTATTTATTAATATTTAATTTTATTTTATCTTATCTATAATTTTTTATTTTTTCTTTATGTCATTTTTATATTTTGAAAACGATTGACAAAAACAAATTTTACGTTCCTTTACTATTAAATAATTAAATTAAATAGTTTAAAGTTTTATCATTTGGTTTCATTTTTATTTTTCATTTAATTTTATGGTTTTTGTTATATGTCTATATAGGATTTCTTCTAAATCTATTTTTAAGTCTCTCCGTATTTGTTATATTTTATATGATCTATTTCAACATATATTAAATTTATTGCATTTAATATAAAATCATTAAATCTATAATAATAATATAAATAGTTTTGTATATCATTTTTAGTACTTAGAATATATTTAATATTTCTATTAGTCAATATATAATAGAATTAAAGATATTTAAAATGATGTAACATTTTAAGTTCCTCATTTTTATTAAGACCCTTATATTTACGGCTTTTTTTTGGATATGTCATTATAAGAACAATTTGATATTCTTATATTTTTTAAATTATTATTTTTTTTTTTAAATATTTTATTAGTGAGGAAATGAATATCTTTATATGTAATAAATTTTACGTTTTTACTTGTTAGAGTAACTATGGTAAATCACACAATAACAATTATAATATGGATCGTCATTTATCTCTAAGTTATAATCGACAATTGGGAGAGGACACAATGGCTGCAAAATTAACTAAAGTTGAGTCAGATAATGGTATAGGTAATAATTCATTATATGAGAGCAGATATATATCTAAATGTAAAAAGGACAGTTCATCAGAAGGACATATATTAAAATAAAAATCATTTAATAAGAAGAAGTGGAATAAAGTAGCTAAGAAAGAGGGGTTTTCTCTGCTTGATATTGTGGATTTATTTTTTGAAAAAAAAATATTTAATTTATTAGATTCCTTTGGTAAAAATAGAAATAACATGGTAATTAATAAAAGAAATACAAACATAATGATGTATACAAAAATAGGTTTAGCAGTTGCTCTTCCGTTTTTAGTTTTATTGATAGGATTAGTGTGTTCAATATTTTTTGCTGTAATAGGAAAAATTGCATCATGGGAATCCTATAAAGAGATATTAATACGGCTTGCTAAAGTAAATTCTGTATTTTTACTACTTTCAGCCGTCTTAATTATATCGGATGTTTTATATACTTTTATAAAAATATTTAAATATATAATAGTAAAAGAAAATAGCCGTAAAATTCGTTATAATGAGTTAATTTTCTATGAAATAAGAATTTTTAATTTGGAAAAAAAATATAAGTCGTATCCTTAAAAATATTGAATAATAATAAAAGTATATGGAATTACTTATTTTTCATAATACCACTTACATACATTTAACTAATTTTGTACAAAACATAAAAGTATGAATTATTATTCTTTAATAAATATGACTGTTTTAATTTATAAATTTTATTTAAAAGAAATGATTGTATGTAATTTAATAGTTTATCATAATATACACATGTATACTTAAGAATATTTGTAAAATATATGGACATTTCATAGAGGTAATATAAAAAAGTGTAGTATATATTATTTTGTTATATGCGTAGGTATATTCTAGTTTCCTAAATGTAAGAACATATTTTGTTATCATATTTTTTAATTTTTGTGTGTTCAAAATTATTATTGCGTGATGTTATTAGATAAAATGCACAATTTGTTTTATAATAATTTCAAATGTCTTCTTTTTTATACATAATATAAAAATAAGTGCGTATTTTTTTGTTGGTTTTTGTAAAATAGAAATTAACTAACATTTATATTAAATGATATTATGATAAATGCATTATAATACGTATCTGATACAAAAACGTTTGTAATATTTGTTCAAGTTTTCTAACGATTTATAAATGAATTTATAAGTGTGTCATAAAATTATATACTTTTTACAAATGAAACATATATTATTATTAATTTGAGGTATATAAATATTAGAGATTAATTTATGGATGAATATATTTAATATTTTAGTTACTTAAAATGAGGTTTTAATTCATTTTTATAGGAATTACTTAAGAGTACATTATAATGAGATGTAATAAATATTTATTATACTTTTATATTTACTTTTTTTTATTTGAAAAAGAGACTGTACAAATAAAAAAACATTCCTAGTTTATAGTTGTTCTTTACATAAATATCCTTCTTTTTATTTTATAATAACAATAATTATCTGAAAATAAATTATACATAAGTAAATGTTAATTTATATATAAGAGGAACAAAGGTATATATATATATATTTTGTATAATAAAATAAATATTTATTTTTATGATTGCGTTATTAAGAGTATTTTTCTATATTTGTGCTAAAAATAGAAATTATAGTGTATTAGAGATATTTTAAAACATGCAAAATATAAGTTACTAACTACCAATATTGTGGTACTAATAATGCTAATTTTTTTAATAAAATAAAAATTAATAAATGTAAATTGATATAAAGTACGCTTTATTTAATATAATCTCATTTAGCTATTGTTAATTTGATATCTTATAATAGAAATGTATAAGCATATAGTTTATACCCATAAATTGTTCAGTTATAAAAGATATAAATATAATATTTTGTATAAAGTGTATATATATATATAAGTTCATTAAGTGATTGAATGTAATATAACAATATATTTGTGCTCTGTAAATTCAAATAGAATTAAACGTTACATATAGAATTTGTTGGAGATATGGGAATTATGAATATTTATAGTCTAATTTCTTGGGTATTATAATTTATATATTTTATAATCATTAATGAACGGGTATATGTGCTATAAAAGGTGAAACAAAAAAATGTGTGTAAGTACTAATTGGAAAATTTATGTTCATAATAATAAAGTTTTAAATAAAATAAAATTACTATTATTTCTCCTTTTAGTTAATATTATATGTCACAGTATGCTATTAGGATTTTTAATATTATATATATAATATATGTATTTTATATGGAGATATATTATAAATAAAAATTGTTGTTTGCAACAGAACTAATTTACTTATCACATTTTTAACAAAAAATAGGATAAACGTTTAAAGTTCCTATGTATATCATTTTTAATAGGACAATATATGATAGTAGATAAATGTACATATGTAAAAATATATATGATTTTAATGTCATTTATATGTTTATTTTTATAAAAGATATTTAAATACATTTATAAAAATTTAAGAAATTTAAACGTATAATATATTTATACATGGCAACATGGTAGTTACTTATATTAAATTGTATAATATATATTTTAGTACCATATATATGTATAAATGAACGTAAATTATTAGAGAAATTAAATAACTATTTAAATTCTATTTAGGATTTAGGAATATTATTCATAAAACCTCGGATGAAAATGGTCTAACTGAATATTCTTATATAAAGAAATTTTCTTCCTTATACATTTTATGAATTCGAGGCAAAATTACGAAACCTATAACATGTACATTGCACTAATATATTTTTTTACATCCTAATAATAATTATGTAATGTAATACTATTTATAATTATACTGATTATGCAATTATTATAATATATTAATATGAGATGTAAAATGCTTTTTTTAATTATTTTATTAAGAATACAGTAAAAATAATTTACACATTATACTCATTTGTTAATAACTTAGATCTATGGAAATGATCTGTGAAAATCATATACTAATTTAAGGCGTTTTAAATTTAGGATAATATTATATTTTATATTTTCAAAAAAACATATTACATGAAAAATAAAAAAAAAATGTTTACTTTATATAGTACATCAAAATTATAGTAAATAAATAACATAAAAACAAATAAATAAATAGCTATGTTTCCTAACATAGAAAATTATATATTTTATAAAAAAAAAAAATTCATAATAATAAAACAAATATATAATGTTAATATTATTAACAAATTATTACATATATAATTTGCATGTATTAAATTTTATAAGATAAAGGTAACATCCTATATTACTTTATATTTAATTAAATATTTATACAAAGGATACTAATGACTTCTTTAATGTAATGTATTTTAAATTAAGAATGTGTAATTTTCATATTTTACAAAAAAATTCACTATTATGCATTATAATAAAATAATTATTTCATTTATAGTAACCTTTTAACGTTAAAATTATTATTTAATTTAATTGTATTATATAAATTATATTTTTAGAATTGTCTTTCGCAAATTAAGGATTTTCTATAGTAAAACTGTTCTTTTAAATTGCAAACTTTGTTATAATATATGTTACGCACATATTTTAAGGAATTATAGTTAATTATTATAATATTTTAAATTCATAGTTACTTATACGTTATTATTATACCTGGTTATAATGTATATTTTTTTTTTTTTTTCTTTTACTATTAGAAAGAACTTTAGGAAAATTTATGTTTGCATTTTTTATATATAAAATTTGAAGATGGTATTCATATAGATGATAAATTATGTTTTTGCTGTGAAAATTTTTTTTTTTTGCAGACTGTTGTTGTGCTAATATATGCACCATATGTGAAAATAGTGAAAGTTATTTTTTATGTATTATTTAAACTTGAACATAATTATTTAAGTAATGTAGTATGCTATAGATTTTTCGTATGTTGTTTGACGGACAAAAATAACAAATATCAATATAATTAGAATGACATATTCAAGAAAAGAAAGTTATTATTATTATAAATAAAATGTAATGTATGAAACTCAAAAAAAATATGCATGTCATGCTATTAATTTTATTATATATTAATATTATAAAGGTAACACACGCAAATGTAAAAAAATAGATTTTAAGATTTAACAAAATAACCAAAATAAAAAATTACAATTTTAATATAATAATAAACTAAGTAAAAAAGGAAAAGAAAAAAAAAATTAGGTCAACTAACAATGGTTAATATATAAAAGTGAAATATTATTCTAGTTTACAATAAAATGGATATAATTCCCTCTTATATTATTTGTGCTTTTTTCCTTATAAAACATCAGAAAACATTAAAATTTTCACATAGCTAATGTTTCTATTGAGTAATAAGTAATATGAATTTAGTATTCATATTTAATTAAAACGTTTTATTGTCTGATATAGTACGTTTATCAATAAAATTATTCTAGTTCATATTTAGCATGAAATTATACATGTTCACAAAATATAATCATTTAAAGAGTACCATTATAAGAATTAATGCTTTTATATATTTAAAAATTTACATAATGCACTTAAATAGATATGAAATTTTTTAGAATCAATAAAATAAATTACAAAATGAAAAAAATATATAATGAAATCTTAACTTTCGAGAAATAAAGAATACACAGATTATTAGCGATTTTTCTAAATATACATATACAGATATATATTAAAATAATTAGTCATTTTAAAATGTACATTTTATTACATCAGATATACTAAATTAATTATAAAAATATAAAATAAAAACATAAATGTCCTCCTTATATTAGGGGGACTATGAGAAATAATATAGAAGCATTTTATAAAAAAGTTTAAATATAATTTATATATAACACACATAATAGAGGATACTATATATATTCTTAAATACATAATATTTGATGTATACATAATAAAATAATTCTTTTTTAAGTATTATAAGGATCATTCTTTAATATTATCAAATCGTTGTTCAGAAAATATTTTATAATTATTTTATTTGTTAATATGAAATATCTTCACATTTTTTATTACTTTATAGCTAACATAAAATATTGTTAAAACAAATATAAAATAAAATGGTGGATTAGTATATGAATAATTAAAGAATGTAAAAATTAGAGTAAGTAAAACGCTGGATATTATAAGCGGACTAAGGACATTAATGACATTTTTATAACTTATCTTTTTTCTATAACCATATTTGTTTGGTCTTTTAAATAAAGCATCCGATAATTTTACTATTTCCCTTTCATATTTTTTATCTAATTTCTTCAAAAAATTATATATTTTTGGTAATATATATGTATTTTCTGAGTTATATTTTTTCATTCGAAGAGATTCTTTTAATCCCTTATGAACCGTTTCATGATAGTCATCATATATTAATGAATCAAGAGTATATTCAGAATTATCCTTAAATTTTATTGAATTAGATGGCTTTTTAACTTTTTTATTATACGCGTTATATTTAAAATGTTCTTTTAATTCATCTTTTTGTGATAATGTATTTAATCTATTTTCAAAGTCATAATCATTTTCATCTACAATTTTAATTGCTTTTTCTTTCAAGGCATCGTATCTTTTTTGAGAGAACACATCTGTATCTCCGTGTAACAATCTACCTACCTTTACATTTGATGTATTATTTAAGATGATTTTCACACTGCATGATTTTACTGAGGTAGATATCTAAAAATTTGTGTAATAATTTATTATTTAAAAAAGAAATAAGTATTTCAATATAAATAAAACATTATTTTTTAAGTGAAAATGTAAAATTATACATGATGTATAAAAATTATTGAATAAAATAATAATGGTACCTTATAGGATTTCTGGCAAGTTCATATTAAAGCGGTAATTGACAAAATTTTTGTGAATAAAAACAATTTATTTGGTTGAACCATCATGTTGAATATACTTATGGATGCTAAAACCTTTGTTTTAATATAATGTTAGAAATACAGTTTTTTCGATAATATAAAATAGAAACGATATTATAAATTTTCCTTATTAATTTATGTCAGTTAAAAATTTTTAAATTCGTACTCACATATTTTTAATTATAAATATAATATATATTAAAATGTAAAATAGGAAAAAATTGATTAAATAAAAATTTATAATAATTTTTGTATGTTAATTTTATTAATTAAAATAATTATAAAGAATATGTTTCAAGAAAACATTAAAAAATATTTAATTATTGTATAACAATTTTAATAGTTCATTCTGTAAAAAAATTAACGAAATTCACATTTTTTTATGTATATTTTCTACCCATAATAATTAAATAATTTTGTTTTTTTGGATATAAAATAGAATGAAAATCAATAAAAATATACTATACAGAATATATGAAACTTGGATTTTGAAAAAAATAATTCAAATTTTACTGTTACTTTTAAAATAGTTAAAAATTCTTTGAACGTACAAAACTTTTTAAAAGAATTTAAGTAAATATAATAATTTGAAGAACATATTTTTCTATAAAATAATTTAATGATAAAGTAGAATATGATAAAAATATTCAATTAACATATACGATATTAACATAATTATATATTTTATGCCAAAATATTCTTACAAACCTATGATTAATATGATATATTGTATTTTTAATTGAGATACCTATTATTATATTATGATAAAATAAATTGTTACATTTATTTAAGTAAATTTTAAAGAAAATTTACCAATGTAAATGTGCCATTATTTGCGTTCAATATTAAAAAATTTAGTAAATATAATGTATGAAAATTAATGGAATAATTTAAATGATGCACTATTTAAAAATTTATTCAAAATTTTATTTAATAAAATAAATGAAAATTAATTCAAAAATAAAAAATTTAATGAACTATAAAATTTAAAAAAAAAAAAATAATAATAAATTAAAAATTTATATATGTTAAAAATGATATAAATAATTACATATAATCAAATAATTGTAACTTTTACTATATTTTAACAATATATTTTTATCTATTTACATTTAATTATTAAAAAAATAATTATAACATTATAATAAAGGGGTTTTTTAAAATATATTGGAATAATTCTATAACCACGAAGAATTAAAAATGTGTCGTAGTATTAAATATAAGAAAGAAGATAAATGTTAAAATTATACACATTATTATTACAATATACAATTAAAATTTAAATTCTTTTTGACGATTATACCATGTATTGCGATTTAATTGTATTTCGGATTTATTAAATATTTTTGTAATATAAAAGAATCAATTATGAATAAATTAAATTTACTTATACATCATTATTGAGTCCATGGGAATCATACATTACTATGCTTATGTTTTTCATTTTATATATATGTAAAATTGCATAGTAAAAAAAATTTTATTTTTATATAGTTGGATGTGTAATTTTGTATAATTTGATATTTATAAAGTTATTTCCTTATTTTATTATTTTTATTTATTAAATATATAAAAGATTTTAACTTTAGAATAAATGTAATTTCTTGTGCATTAAAATATAATGGCATTCATAAAAAAATTTAATGTAAATATCACATATATATATATAAAATTTAATAATAAAGGCTTTATAACATTTGTATTTAAAAATCTATAAATATTTTGAAACTTTTTTAACAAGAACTAGTACATTTTGATTTATGAATAAAGTTTTTTTATTTTTTGAAAACATTAAAAATGAATGATACTTAAAAAATTTTAATGAAATTTTCTCACAGTAAAGTTTTTAATTTTTTAAAATATATTTATATTTTTATATCTGTACAATATTTGTTAGAAGTTTACAGCACAATGAACTGATGCTAAATAATGAGCCTAAACTTACGTTGTGATTCACGGGTTATAAACTGGTGTCTTATATAATAAATAGTTGATGTGAACGAAACATGGAATAATAAAGTTAGCATATTCATGATTTTTATATATAAAATATGAATTACTATATTAAATTGAATTCACTAAAATTTTTTATCTTAATTCATATTTCTATTCGTTATATATTTTGAATATAAAAAAAAGAAATTAGTAAACATAGAAGGTATCTGCAATGTGGTAAAAATTTTTTATGAATCATTATTAAAAAAAAATGTCAAATAAATTAATAATTAGCAACAATAATAAGAATGCGTTATATTTATATATTATTACTCAAGTGGTGTTGAAATGAATATCATCAGAACACTTTATATTCAAAAGTTTTTATAAAGGGCTATAAGATATTTTTTATTTAATATATGAAGATGTAAGACATATAGTTATAACTTTACAAATGTTAGTTAATTTATAAGGAATATATTAGTTATCGCATATTAATATAAGTAACATTTATATATGAAGAGGCTATATTTATTATAAATATATTACATATAAAATTATTCAACATTTTGAATTCAAGTTATTTATAAAATGTGTATCAAAAAAAAAAAAAAATGAATAAAACAAAAATAATGAAAAGGAAAAGGAAAAAATTTAATTATAAATTTCATAGCTTTAATAATAATTTATAAGAAAAATAAAAAATAAAATAAGAATTGTCCATATATCTATTTTTTCTTTTCTAATTGTTTATTTTTTACCTCTTTTAATATTACACTACAGATAAATAGTAGTGTATTATGCAAGAATAAATAATCTACTATTATTTTATCGACTGTTGCGACTAATTAAATCATTATATATATATTTATATATGTACATATATTATTCTATAAGTATATAATTATTCACATTATATATATAACATTTTGTATAAGTGTCTGTTAAAATTAATATTACAGTAACGCTTACGTTCTCCAAATACACCAAAATATTTTACTCTTTCGTTTTAGAAAATATAATTTATTAGTTACAGAACCTAATAATGAGTTGCAAAGAGGACACAACTATGTTTTATTTTTTGTTTATATGAATATAAAATTCCTAGAATAAGAGATGTAATACTGTGATATTATCTATGAGTATTATATATATATTCAATATGTATTTATTTATTATATGTTTATTACTCCAATATAACATATTAATTGAAGAATAATTTATATCATATATGTTATACTGCATTTTATGTTACTACCTAATTCATTAATATTTTCTCCAGATATACTTAGTAATTGCTTTTCTACTTAAGATGTAACTTTATATATTAATATGAAAGAAGAATAAACTATAAAAAAGCGTAAAAATTTTTTTTTTCCATGGCGAATTAAAATCGTTATTATTTAACATAAGAAAAATGAAGTTGTCTTTAGAACAATATTATATTCTTATAAAAAAATAACATTTGAATATTATGTTAAATAGAAGATGTTTAAGCAAAATAATTGTTTAAATAAGGTAAAAAGAACATTAACAAATAATACATATATAAATAAAATGAAAAATAATTTTATGATGAATAAAAATTCAAGATATATTATTAACAATTGTGAAATGCTAGCGCATAATATTATATTATATAATAATCTAATATATATATACAGTAATAATATATATTTTAAAAATGTAAGTCATAAATTCAACTTTTCATATAATTTCACAGAACAAAATTAGTTATTAAGTAATAAAACAAGAAAAAGTCCTTAAATTTTCTTGATTATATTAATATTTATTATATAAAAATTAATTTTTTTTTATATATATGCCTTCACTTTTGGCTATTTTTATTAAACCAATTATTAACATAACTTTCTTATAGATTTTTTAACAGGAAAAAATAATCATATCTATTTGGAAAAATTTTTAAATAAATGTATTTTATTCCTCATATTACACTCTTATTATCCTTTATGTTATTAGTTACTTCACATTCTTGTTTTTATTATTTCGATTTCTAGGTCACACAATTTAAAAAGTATTTTTCATAGTCATAAACTAATTTCAACTGAATATTATCAGAATACATTTTTTTCAGTGTAAACTTATGGATTTATAAAAAATATTTTTCTGCTATTTCATTGTATTTATCTATTATTGCATCTTTACCTATAGAATTTACGTATGTATCGTCTTCTCTTATCCATTCTTCCATACGCCTTTTAAAGTCGTCCTCCTCCGTATAATGGTGAATTTTATTACTTAATCTATTTTCTGGGAAATCGTCGCTAACTTTAATTAGGTTTTCTGTAATTTCTGGTTTTTTATCTGCGTTTTCTTCTATCTTCCATTCATTAATGCAACTATCCAAATATGATTCTCTATTTTCAAAGTTCACTTCTTTTTTACATTCTTCTAATATAGTCAAAAGCACGAAAATACACAGCTTTGCTAATAATTTTTTTTTTATATATTTATATAATTCTTCATAATTTTCTTTTTTTTGGAGTTCTTCTATATTTATTAGAGTTACATAATTTTTAGTATCTTCATTAACATATTCATCTGATATATTGTGAAAATCCTCTTCGAATCGTTGAAAAAAGTCCTGTTCCAAATATTGTTCTATAAGAATACTCTTTTTTGATATCCACTGTTTCCATGGATCTTTTTCCCTTTCTATAACTGAGATTTCGTATTTTTCATTAGAAGATTTCTTTTTTATTTCTTCTATTTCTTGCATGCAGGCTAGTTCTTTTTTCCATTCATTTTTTAAATTATTAAACCAATACTGCTTTTTCAATTTTTCAGAAATATATCTATGTCTTTCTATCCATTTATTCCATAGAATATTTTGTTTTGCAATATTATTGCCATTTTTAATATTTTCTGTTATTAAATCATCATTTGTTAAATTAGGATAGGCATTATATTCCTTTTTTGTGAACTCATCTATTAATATTTTTAAGAATTCTTCTTTATTTTTTTCCCATTCTGCATTTCTGCATTCTTCGAGTACTTCCATATGTACTTCTATTATGGTTTTGGATCTGTCTTTTTTTTGCTTCGACAAGTTTACTTTTTTTTTACGTTCATTTATTTTAATTTTTTTTATGATTTCTTCATCATTATATATTGGGTGTTCTAGATGATCATCTGTGAAAAACTTACTTTTTCTATCAAATCGTGAAGGTACTTTTATTCTAAGGAATTTCATTTGTTTTCTTTTTATCTTTTTTTTTTTTTTAAACATCCCTATTAATACGTACTACAAAGAAAAAATGAACGAATAATTTGTAAAATAAATTATTAGAATTATCAAATTCTTATTATATATTTACGATTATATTTTTATTTTACTTTAATAAAAAAAGAAAATATAATAATAGTAAGAATACTTATTAAAATAGATGATATATAATTGTTAGATTTTTTTAGTACTTGACCTGCAATATCTTTTTGAATACATATATATATATATATATGTATATATATGTAAATTAATTTATGTAGTTATTTGTAACGTAACAAAATAAATAGCATTAATGTTACCTGAAGATATATGGGGTAAAGAAGGAGTACGTGAAAGTGGGGCAGGAATTGATGCAGGAATAGATGGAGTTGTTTCAAAACTAAGGGGAACTACCGGTGCTTCTTGTTTTGAAGGAAATGTAGAATCATCTGGTGATATTTCTTTTTCGTTTTCAGAAGCTGCTAATGTTTGTTCTTTTCTGGGTTGAGGATCCTGAATTTTCTTGCTGTCATCTTGAGTACCTGAAACTTCTGTTGAATGTAGTTCTTCAGTTTGAGTTTGAAGATCCTGTTGAACATGTTGTTCTTGTTTCCCATGTGGAATGTTCGAATCTTGTTCCTTTGTAACTTTAGAATCAGATGGAATGCTATCTACTGGTTGACCATCATCCGAGATACTTGTTTTTTTTTCTGGGGAATCCTGTTGAGAAGTTGTAAGTGCATGCTTAACAATGCATGTAGGAAGTTCACTAAATGTTTTAGGATTATGTATATCGCATTTATTTGTTGGAAATTTGGGTAATATCTTTTTGCAATTACTTTCAATGAGCATTTTCTTTTTATTAAACTTCATATTTTCATTTTGAATCCATGCATTATATTCATTAATTTTTCTTGAACATGTCTCATCACAACTATCTGAAATTGCATGTTTTCGTGTAAGACATTGTATTCCTGCCTTTTTTTTTTTCATTTCATCGCAGAAATTTAAAGCTTCATAGTTTAATTCTAAAAGATTTTTATCCTTCTCTTCTAAAATCGGAAAGCATCCACCAAATTTGTTATATAGCGGCTTATAGAAAGATTTTACCCAATCCTTTAATGCTCCTTCCCACCTTTCTTTTTGTTTCATATAGTATCTGGATGGAGTCTTATTCTTAATTAGATAACTAACCAATTCTAGGCATGTATTCCTGAACGTTTCTTTATTATTCTCATTATATAAACTACGAGTTACATTTTGTACATGTGATCGAATCCTTGTAAATTCTGGTTGAATATAGAAATTAAATGCCCCAAAACCTTTAACACTTAAATCCTAGATTGCAAAGAATTATTAAGAATTATTTAATCATTAATTTTTGCATTAGTTATGTTATCCCTTTTTTTATCAAAAATGAATAATTTATGAATATATATAATCATAATTAAAAACAACTAATATTACCAGGGATAAGCATTTTTCCATAATGGATATATATATGTTATTACTTTATCTCGTTATAGATAATAATATGAAATAAAAATACAAATTTGTATCTTTTATGAATAACATAATTATAAAATTAATATATATTATTTAACAGGAATTTTAATATAGCCAATAACTTGGGAATTTACATAAGGACTATAAAATAAGTTAATACATTAATATTTATTTTTTATGTTTCCTATATTCTTTTGTCTTACGTAAATATATCACAACAGTATATATGCTCTTTTTATATTTTACTATTAAATAAATGATAAATATATAATACTATGATAAATCTACATTCATCTTATAAAGTAAAATTTAAATATATAACATTATAAAATTATATATAAGTAACATTAATTAACAAAATAGAATTATTGTATAAAACATCGATTAATATATGGAGAACATTTTTTTTCTTTTTTTTTTATTATAAATATATATATTTAATTATATTATTACCTGTATTAATGTAAAGGACTCATTTTAAACTCTTTATCTACATAACATACATAATATATAAAAACTGTCATTAGTAGTAATAAAAATATGTATATCTTTTATAGTTTAATTATTTTGATTTATTTTAGATATAAGCAATTATACTGATATATTTATTTTTTTAATATTTTTTTAAATTTACTATGTTGTATCTAGAGAATTGATATAATAATATAAAAATTGTGCTCTATAGTTATAGTTGTGCAAATTACATGCCATTACAATATTATCATTCCTCTTAATATTTTATACATATAATTTACGTAAAAAATCATTATTTATGGTATATATTATACCAATAAATATCTTTTTAATAGCATAATTAATTATATATGCATATACTTATATATAATCATATGACTACTTTTATGTAATAATGATTTAATATGAAGTAAATTTTAATTAAAATGTATATTTATGTCTATTAATTAATATATGAATATTTGTTCACTTATTCAAAAAATTCAAAATTATTGAAATATTCTTAGAAAATGTATGATTATAATATATTGTCTATGAAAAGTTAAATAAAGTAAAACATAATTATAAAAAATAATAATAATATAATTTAAAGTAAATAGAATAATATATTACATTAAATAATAGAAAAAATATTGAAGCCTCAGGATAATTTTTTGAAAATATATAGGGATAGAGTGTAATGAATAGTTTAAAAGATGCTCTTTATTATTTTTTTTTTTTTATGCATTTGATAACTATATGAAAATACCCTTTAACAATATTAGTAGTTATTATTTTATGATTCAAAATAAAAATATTAATTTTTTATTTTATAACAGTTTATAACGTGTAAATCAATAAAGAAAGTGACAGAACCATTTAAAGGTATGTATAGCAGATTAGGTTAATCTATTATAATTTAAATTTATTTTTGATAATTTTAATTCTTCTTCTGAAAGAAATACATAAGAGATACGAAATAGTTATTAAATTAAAAAAAAATATATATTAATGAAACATTTTTGTAACTAATTACTTCACCTAAATAATTAAGTTCTTTTAGCTAGGATTAAACAATGCAATGCATAAAAAGGAAATTTGTTTCTTTTATTTCAAAATTTTGAATTTGAAATTATCCAAATTTTTTGTTGTTCACTTTCTTTTTATTTTAATTTCTTACATTATATATAATTTGTTTTAAAAAATATTTTTATTCATAACTATATACATTGGTATATCAATAAAATATTATTATTATTTTTAAGATATTTCATATTTAAATTGTTGCATTTGAATATGTATAAAATATGGAGAACATAATTCATAAAGAACATATAAAAGTGGGTTTATATGTGGCAACATAAAAGAAAAGTATATTTTCTTAAATACATAAAAGCATATTAAAAGTACAGGGAAATATATGTTTTAAAATATACATGTAACAATATTTATTTATTTTATTTTCCTTAGTATTTTATAAATATATAAAAATATTTTATTTGTTTTATTGTTTTATTTTTCATTGTTTTGCTTTAATATATATTCAAATATATTGTATGTTGCTGAAGTTTATTTATCACATATAATTTGAAGTAATGAAAAATTAATTAATATCCACATGATATATTGTATATTTTTTCATAGTTCTATGAATATATAATTTTTTTATTTAAAAAAATAATATTTAATTTTAAAATATAATATTTCACATATAAATTTTTTACAAATTAAATGCAATAATATAATTGCAATATATATATGAATTAGAACAACAAGATATTGAAATATACGTAAAATTAATCATATTTAATCTTATTTAATTACGATATATAACATATTATAATTTTATCATATTTAATATGTACGGATACACAATATAAGAACTCTTATACGTTTTATTATAAAAAATCAGTTACATATATAAATTTAAAGTACACATTATTTAACATTATGGCTCATAATTAAACATATATTATAATAGTGAAAAAAGCCTTAAATTATAATATATGTGAAAAATAAAATAAAAATATTTTTTTGATAAATATGATTTAATTTTATGAATACTCTTTTATTTCTATAAATAAACATAGATTAGCATCATATTATATAAGGAACTCTTTCTCATATGTTACAGTATTCAAGATATCATGAATTATATTTATCCAGGTTTTCTGAATTTAGGTTATGTGTTATTTTTGTTGAGTTTTAGTTAATATTATTTAATCCTATTTTATTTTATATTATAATTCTATGTATAATTTTTTTAATACTAAATTCTATAAGTATAACAATGACAATACATAATTTGAATTAGAGGTTTTATTATATATATGTCAATTTAATTATCCTATTATAAATGTAAAAATTCACGAATTACTCCTGCATGAATATAAATAATATCATTATTATTAGCAGTTTTTTATCGATTCCGTGAAAATTTTATTTTTCCATTATATCTAGTGATAAAGTTATGCGTGTATATTTGTTGAAATGTTCTTATTTACATATATTATATTGATTAATTTCTGATAAATACTGTATATCCTAACAAGGTTAATCTTGTATAATAATATTAATATTGTCTACATATTTTATATGTATATGCTTTTACGTTTTTTGTATCCCTTCTTCACAATACGTAAATTTCAATAAAATATTTATGCATTAATTTCATTTTGTCTTTTTTTATCAACTTAAAAATTTTTATTAGCTTCTTTTTATAAGAATACACTAGAGTTCTCTCTGAATCATAGTCATATATATAATATTTTGTTCGTAATATTATAACTAAAAAATTTATTCTCACATTTTTTTGTTTCTGTATATTTTAAAAATACACTAGAATTAACTTATTGAAAACTATTTATGAAGAAATATATTTATTAATGAAATTTAACAAATTGAAATTTTGTGCATTATTATACATTATATAATACCTGCTATCAGAGAAACATATCAGATCATGTTCAGAATAATTTATTGGTATTTATTCATTTTTCTTATTATGATATTTCAAAATATTTACTTTTTTTTTATTGAATACAACAGAAAAGTCTATATAAAGTAAACTACCTTTAAAAATATTACATATAAGTAAATTCAACACTGCTACAATGGTAATTTTATGTAATTAAATTAGAAAGACAAAGAAGTGCTTCCTCTTTTTAGTTAGATTAATTTATAATTTTAGAAGAATGATAAAATAGAAAAACACTGCAATAAAGGTTAACGTAATAATTGAACATAATGATGTAAATTTATGTCCTAAGTTATTATAGGGTGCTTTTTCTTGTGATAATATACACGTAATTCAGAAATTTATAGTAGATTAATTTAGCTAAATAGGATATTTTTAAAACAATGTAATTTTTCAATTAGCCATATGAGTTTTATTAGTGCCATATTTATTTTTAAAGTTTTGGAATTGCGCATGAAAATTATTGTCTTTTTTATAATACATTTTTATATATGGTAATATAATTAAAAACATGTTTAAACATAGATACATTGATTTATATATGAATATAAGAATAAATATTTTTTAGAAATAATGAGCATGTAAATTTTATTAAAAATATAAAAAAGGGAAATATTCTAAACAGATTTTCCTTTTTGAAATGGAAAATATATTGTTATATATAAATATATTATAGTTATAACCATATAAACGATATATTACATTCTTTAAAAATTTATCATTTATATGAATACATTATTCTTTGCGCTTATATTACTATATAGATAACATAAGTATAAAATAATATTTTGAAATTTAATATTATTTTACATTTAAGTAATTTTATGAGAATGTAATAAATATTAATAATATTTTTTATTAGAAATAAAAAATATGTAAAATTCATTGATATATATAATAACACAATTCACTTGTTTAATATATATTTAAGGAGACTATTAGATGTTCAAAAAGAAAGTGAATATATTTGTATATGATTTTTAGATCTAAAAAAAATAATTAATTTAGCGAATGCAAATATACTTTTTAGAATAAAAGATTAAATATATGTTTAATGAAAATGAATGTTGTTCAAATATAAAAGATTCATAAGTAAATTTTTCGTAACATTCTAATATAAAATACCCTTATATTACATAATTTATTTTATAAGTTATATGTATATTATTATGAATACTTAAATTCTTTTAAAATATATTTTATAGAGAAACATTAGCTGTATGTATAAATGTGAGGCGACCAAATTATGAGAAAACGCCAAAAATACTTTATAAGTACCTTCATATATATTGTCACTGATGTTTTATATATATTATAACAATACAAATGAAATAATGTTATTTTTTGTAAGTATAGTTTTTTGGTCTGTAATTTAATAAAGTATATTAGATTTATCAATGTTTATTTATAGTTTTATCTATTTTCATAGACGTCATAACTATTTAAGAATAACAATACAATGTTATATCCAAGACGATTACAATAATTGTATGCACATATTATTTTTATAATTTTCATTTTATCAGATATGAAATTTAAAAATAGAAATATTGGTGTATAATATATATTTGTTATTAAAATTATTCTTTATAATATATTATTAATATAATTATGTCGATTTATTATACTTCATCTATGAAACTTACTCCAACTGCAGTATTTTTAGGATAATAAATAAAAAATAATATATTGTTTCTAGTATTATAAATAGAAAAATTATTAAATCACCTACTCTTGTATATTATATTGTTATTCTTTCTAATACTCTGTGTATATATTGTGTTATGCTTATTATTTGTGAATTTATTTAATATGATATATTTTTAAATTAGTGATATTGTACATAATATTTCTACAAAATTATTATATTTAATCTCTTCGTCCTTTTTATTAATATATTAATATTTTTTTTAAATACATATAATTAATTAAAAAGAAAATTAAGAAATAAAGTAAATAAATCTATTGATATTTTATTCTGAAGTAATAGAATGAATTTAACTTAATTAAAATGTATAAGCTTCCAAAAATATGATACTAGAATAAAATGTAAATTTTTATTTGCTTTTAGAATGAGTATTTCTTTATATGTTTTGTATTTCCATGTACATTTGCCTTTTTTTAAAAAATTATATTCAATAAAATATTTATGTACTTACAGACGAAATAATATATTTGTTATAATTAACATAACGTATTTTTTTATTACTATAATTATTATATTATAATAATATTATTTATTAAATTACTAGTTTTAACAAAGTAAAATGTTTACAAAATTACAATTATTAATATGATAATAATCATAACATTTGTAATAATTTTATTAATGTATAGAACTATATATATATATATATTTTCGACAAACTGTATTGTAGATAAACTTAACATTTATATATAGTAAAAAATAACATATTTATTTCTTAGTTTATTTTGAAAATTATTAGTAAAATAACCATTTAATTAATAACTTAGTTTAAATAAGGAAATTATAATTTTTACATAATAATGAAACAATTAGAATTATTTTATTTTAATGAAAGTAATTTTACATTTTACATCTGATAAAATAAAAATAGTTTTATACATTTTACTATGTATTTACGGAGTAATAACAAAAATATAACTTTAACTAAATGTAACATCATTTATCTTCATAAGCATATCATTTTAATTTTAGCAACTTGATAACATAATTTAAAAAGTTTAAATGATGAAACAAAAAATAAAATTACATATTATTATTAAAATTTCTATGTTTCTCTTTTTAACTTGGATATGTCATTTTAGCAATAATTTGGTACTGTTATTTAATTTAATGACATTTGTTTCAATTACATTTATAGTTCCTGTTATTTTTGTTAATACTGTTATTTTAGTATTATATTGTTTATTATTCTGAATAATAAATACTAATTTTTCTCCTTTAGAGTACATTTAGCAAGACCCTTGATAAAAATTTCTATCTTGTTAAAAAATTAGCTACAAGAAATTACCGATCACTAGTAAAATATAAGCAAGATAATTTAAATAATGCATGTTTAAAAGAAAATTTTCCAAATAATGGAGTGAATGAAAAAAATGATATATATAGTAATAAAAGGGGGACCAAAATAAAAAGAAAACAATCAAATAGAAGTTTGTTAAATAAGGCACAATACTATACAGAAGTTGTTGATTATAATAATGGAATGTTTGATGGAAAACATTTCCATTTTGAAAAAAAATGGATTAAAAAAAGGAATTATGAAGATTTTAATGAAAAAAACAGGAAATTATGTGATATAGCTTTAAAAAAAATAAAATTTAAAAATTACGGTTTTGGATTTGCGCTATTTTTAATTTTTGTATTGTTAGGAGTAGGAATACCCGTGTCACCAGCTTTACCGTTTTTAAATGTTGAATGGGAAACGATCAAAAAGACTGCAGTAGGTTTATTTTTCCATAATGTTGCTCAGAAATTAGCAGACTTTATAAAAATGGATCTTTATGTTGTACTTTATAGCATCCTTATCGTCGTATTATCGGTTATACTTATAGTAGGTATTTATAAGATCTTAAGAAATAATGAAAAATATAACAAACTTAAGTTAATGACTGAGTAAAACAAATAATATTGAATGTATATGTTTTATTGACAAAATTATTAATGTGATGTTATATCTTTGATATTTTTGGTAATATATTCTTCATAAAAGTAACTGTTCTTGTTATAATTTCATAAATATTCATGCGTATACTTGAAATCTTTGAAGTATCATAGTGAATATTTTAGCTTAATTTATTAGTGAATTAGAATATTTTAATGTTTTACAATATGATATTTAATGCATAAATTAGTCTTAATTAAATATATTTGATACATCATATTATTTGTGTATATATATGAATTTTCATGAAAATTATATCTTTGTGCTATAAAATGTATAAATAATATCACGATGTATATATTGTTATGGATTTCCTGTGATAATTTATTTTTTAACTAATAAGTGATGTTTCTATATTATGTCTTGTTCTCATTTAAACTTATTACTTGTTCCTATTATTAAGAAAATACCTTGTTATATTCAAGTTAGGTGTAAAAGTGATCTCTCTTGTATTTTATGAAAGCAATTAGATATATTTAGTTATAATGATATATA
Organism: Plasmodium brasilianum; assembly: GCF_023973825.1. Classification (NCBI taxonomy): domain Eukaryota; phylum Apicomplexa; class Aconoidasida; order Haemosporida; family Plasmodiidae; genus Plasmodium; species Plasmodium brasilianum. The sequence goes on from NC_090121.1 coordinate 2,368,429, forward strand.
TATATATAATTTTAATTTATGATAAAAATTAACATTTATTTTGTATTATGAGTATTATGTAAGTTATTTTATTGAAAATGACAATTGTAAAAACATTTATAACAGATTCACAGTTTTTTTTGCATTGTATAAATTTGAATTAATAATTATATAATGAAAAAATAGGAATTTGGAATATTTATTATTCATAATTGTTCTATAAATTTAGATTATAAATAATTGGAATTGAATATAAAGTTAAAAACATTTATTATTTTATTATTATGCTTAAATATTTTATTAATTCTATAATGAAAAAATTAATTATATATATACTTAATTACAACTTAATACATAAATATAATACTTATGGTTTTATTTTTTACGTATTTTAAATATTATATTAATAGATCAAATTTAATAATATATCAAAAGATAATATGTACAAACCTTTTTTTTCATCTACATATAATAGTGAATTTCTAAAAATGTGATATATATTTTGCAAATATTTAAGTAGGTATTAGGGAAAATTTAACCAAATATATATTTTATTCAATCGTTTCATCGTGTGTTCGTATTTATTTATGTACTTTAAGATATATTTTGTTGTTATCTATAAATGTGTTAAGTAATATTTTCATCTTATTTTAGAATTATACAAAAATACATGGAGTTTATACTTACTATTTGTAATTCTTTTATATTTATGATGCTCATTTTTTTAAATAAAATAAATGAGAAAACATACAAATTTTTTTTTATATATTATTCTTAAATAAGGATTTAAATTTTAATTTGGTGTTCAAGTTATTCATTATATATTGCTTTGATATTTTGATATAATCTTTGTTTTAGTAGTAGCTCTATGTAGAAAATTATTAATTGTGCGTATTACTACGCTGTTAATGGATAAGAATTTACTTTATTTGTAGTTTAACTACTATCATTGAATAACTGTTGATGTTATTCTATTTTTAAAAATTTCCTAAAATTTTTTGGTAAATAAATTGATTAATAAAAAATATATATAATTAAATTATAATGAATTTCACAAAATATATATAAGAAACAATAATGCTATGACTACAATATATTTAATGCTAGAACTACAAATTTTTTCGTTTTATTAAATGAATATCATTTCTAAATATATATCCTTAATTAAAGAAAAGAAATTATGTTAAGAATTTGAAAATATTTCATTTGAAAATAATTGAATTAAGTTTAATTATGAATAATTATTTTTAGATTTTATTATGAAGTAAAAAAAAACTGTAATTTATTTATCTTAAATATATATATTCTCTCAGATTTTGTTTTATTATAAAATATAGTCTTATTAAATATTTTATGTTCTTTTAAACAATGAACTTATAATTACCATAATACAAAATGCTTTACAGTACATAAATATTTTCAACTGTTATTATTATTAGATTATTACAATAATTAATTTTATATATCAATAATAAACCGTTTTACATAAGCATAATGTTTATTAAATTAGTGTTACTAATATAAAAACATGTTGAAATTAGTTACTATTTTCTGAATATAAAAGATAGTAGATTACATATATTATATACATTCTATATGGTATACCTTCTATATCCTATATATTGTGTATTCTATATAAAATCAGTATTTAAATATATCAGAAAATTCTATATTCTTTATTTTTAATAGGATTAATAGAGAAGTTATTTAAATTTTATATTAAACAATTTAATTATATATTTGGAATAATTATGAATTATTTCAAATTATTTTAATTTAATGGAAATTATTATTTTCAAAACAAAATTAAAATAAAAATTGTATGACATGTTTTTAAATTTATTGTTTTTTGTTTCTGTTGTATAATACATTATACTTATATATATTTTAATAAGTCTTTGCGAACATTTATGAAAAAAAGGAATAAAAATAAATATAATGTGAATCATCATTAAAAATATATAATATTATTTTTAATTTTTCCCTTAATGTATTATTACAATATTAATAATCTATATAATGGAACAAAAAATTAAGTTCCCTTTTTTTATTAAGATATTTACATTTATTGTTCTAAGCTGGATATATCATTATTACAGCGATGTGGTATGATAATGTGATATATAAATATATTTATAATTTATATTTTTTGTGCTATATTATTATAAATATTCTTTCTCATTATGTAATTACAAAATCCTTTTAATAATAAACGTTTATTTTCGCTTTATTAGATTTATCTTGGAGAATTGTTTTATAAGAAAAATTTTGATAAAAAATTAGAAAGAACAACTCAACGAACACTAGCAAAATATAATCAGGATAAAATTACATGTAATATAATGTTAAAAGAAGAGATACCAAGTAATGAAAGACTCGAAGAAAAAGACATAGTTAATAATGAAAAAGGGGGAACTGGATGTAAGAATCATTCTTATGTAAGTTTAACAAAGAATACTAAACGTTATAAACAATCTAAAAAAAACAATTCTGGTATATTTGAAACCAAAAAATATTCCTGTTTCGAAAAAAAAATATTTAAAGAACTTGATTATATAGATTATCTTAAAAATAATAGAACAATTAATAATAAGGTTTACAAAAAAATAATGTGTAAAAAGTACGGTTTAGGAATTGCTATACCTATAGTATTGGTTTTGTTTTTATTAACAGTGTTCATAGTAGATCTAGCATTGGGTTTGTTACCAGGAAGTAATGGGGGATTGTGGTATGAATTAGGGTTGTGGGAACCTTTAGCAAATTTGGCAAAAAATGAAAGTGAATGGTTGTATACATTTTTAACTTCAGTGAGATCTAAGTTACCAAAAAGTTTTACAGATTGTGGGAACTGGATTTCCTCTGGAGCATCAGGAGGTGTTAGTCATACTTGTAGTGAGGTGTGTACGTTAAATAATTTATTTGGTTATGTAGTATATTTTATACCTTTTATTATATTAGGTCTCACATTTATTATAAAGGTTGTTTACTACCATAAAAAAGTTAAGAAATACCAAAAAATTAAATTAAGGAAAAAGTAAAATGATTAGTAAGTTATATGTTCTTTTCTCTAAATAAGTCGACAATGTGCACAAATATCTGTAATATCGTTTGTTATATTCCTATTAAGAATATTCATAATTGCTTAAATTTTAGAATTTTACGTACAGGTACGTGGTCTTTTTGATAGAAATCAGGAAAAATATATGTTCTTAGTTTATTTGACAGTTTGAATGTATTAACACTTTTGAATTTGAATTATGAAGTATTATTATAGCAAGACTATAATATATAACATCATATACAAAATTTTTTATTTTAATAGATTTTCATGATAAATATATCTAAGTGCATTAAAATAAATATATTGTAGCAAATTCATATAATTTTAATGAAGTGTGATAATTTATACTTGGTATAAAAATTGTTTCTTTCTTTTTTTTTTTTATGATGTTTTGGTTTAATATTCTTTTTTATTTTTTTATTCAGAAAAATTTATTATTAGTTTTAAGTTAACAATAAGTTTGTCATGTTTTGTATTCAATAAATGAGAGTGTACATGTTTTGTTACACAGATATATGCATTAATAACTTTTTTTTTATTAAAAAAATAAATTAATAAAGAAACCATATAATAAGTTTTACAAGAAGTATGCTATAAAATATAATTACTGTAAAAAACATTTTAATATAATTATAATTTTTGTGCATGATAAGATTTTGATATTATAAATATATAATAAAAAAAATATATATTTATATTGATAATTAATAATTAAGAAATGATGGATTCTATATATTTACAATTTAATAAAGAGTTAAAAGAATTAACTATTTTGTTATTTAAAACTTTTTGGAGATAATTAAAATTTGGTAAGCTGAATTATATATATATTATAATGAAATTTTATAAATAAACCATTTATTTTTTATATTATTCAAAGTTTAATTTAATGACTTAATTGTAAATTTATATAGATAAATATTTCTATAAGTTTTTTATTTCTTTATATAGAATAGTAAAATTTTACATATGTATATATCTATAAAACCACATATGATGATAAGGGGTTATGAACAAATATTTTTTTTTCTATAATTATATAATAATATGTAGGTAATATTTAGACAAATATTTCTTATTTCGCATGTCCTAATATATTTAAAATAAATACTTTATATCGTTTCAAAAAAATATAACAAAAATATTGTTTCTATTGTCAGTAATTCTTAATTGTAAGGCTCATTTCCTAGAGTAAAAATAAATCTTTTTTTATTGTTAATTCATGAATACTCAGAATAGCTTTTGTTGAATATATAAGTTTTAAAATGGTCTATTTATAAAAATACTCGATTTTTTGAAAAGAATTTTAGTTAAATATGTGTAATGTTCATAGTTCTGCTATTATATTTCATAGTTAAATTTAACGTAAAAAATTTTTTTATTATATTTTCAACAGAAAATGATAATATAATATTATTATGTTTTTCAGTTATTATAGTTACATGCTCTTTAAAAATTATTGTTCTATAAATTAAATAACGTTTGCATTTTTCTTCTGTGTATAATTATATATGGGACATGGAGAATATGATACTAGTTTATATGGACAAATGTAGATAATGAAAATATTGTTATCAAAAATTTTAACAAAAAATGGTAAGATATTTTTTTTGTTGTTCATATTATTTATTACTATATTTTATTAAAACATATCTTTACACGTATATAACATGTATATATGCATGTAAAATAATTATATTACGATAATATTTTTTTATTTTTTTTTTTGCATTTCCATATACAATTCATATAAATATTATTCTGTAAAAAAATCAATTATATTTCATCTGATATTCGTTGAATTATAGAATGTCTAAAGATTAAAGTTGTCTACTTATGTATTTATGTGAAATTAGGAAAGCTTTTTAATTATATAAAAGTTATTGAGATTTTTGATTTCATATGTATTATATTATAACTATTGTGATATTAATATTTATATAATTATTAGTGAGGTAAAATATACAATTGAAAAGTTATATATTTTTCATTTTTCCTTTAAACTATTTATTTTTATAAAAATCTTTGTAGTATATATTATAACTATTCAAAATTTTTTATATAAATTATGAATAATTTAGAAAATAACGATTTAATAAATGTAGTTAAAATTTAGTTATTTAAAAAATACATATATGTTAAATAGATGTAAATATGATAATTAAAAAGAAATGTAGGAGATCTAAAACTTTTCATTTTTTTAATAACTAATAATTATTACTCTATGATAAAATATATGTGTCTTAGAGAATATATACGAAGTCATTTTTGTAAAAAGTGTTTCATAGATTTTGTTTGAATTAATGAATATATAATATTTTAAATAATATAATAATAATATTGTGTGTATAATACTTAATCTGGTGATATTATATTATATTTGATTATTATTATTGTTATAACGTATGTATTATTTTCAAGTTATATACAAATTTAAAAAATTATTATATTTATATTATAAGAATAAGGAAGTAGTTTAATAAATATATTTAGAGCGCATCATTGGATAACATATATTAATATGTCATATAATTGTTATGAATTCATTTGAAGTATTTTTTAATTTATGTAATATTATAATACGTATTTTAAAAGATATTACTTCACTTTAAAAAAAGAAAAATAAAATACAATCAAGAAAATATCATAAAATATATTTATTATGACAAAAAAAAAAAAATTGAAATAATTAAAATTTTCTTGTTTTTAATTAGAAAAAATATATAATTTATAGAAATAAACATATAAATAGGCAAAAACTAAGTGTATAGTTGATAAAGCATTATATGATTAGTTGGTTCTTATCGGATAAACAATTTAATGCGTATGTAATAATTTGTTTTATATGGTATGATATGTTGATAGATATATGAAATATTGTAATATGGCTTTTAAATTAATTATTAATAAATTAAAATAATTTTTATTTATTCACTTAATAAAATAATAAACTACTATACAAAAATAAAAAATAAAAATATATTTCTTACAGTTGTTATAGTTTTATAATTATCAATTATTTTTCTTATATATAACTGTAAATTTGAGAGGAGGCACTACGATACGTTGGGAAAAAAATATATCTTATCCTTATCAGTTTTATCAGTTATATAATAAGAATTTTCTACGAATATTGGATGTGTTTTTGTTTATTTTTTATATTTTCCTAGTTCTTTTTTGAGTTTTCTTTAATTTATTTCTTTAATTCGTTAAGTGGATTGAATAATTATTTTTTTTTTTTGTGTTTGTATGTTTCCATTCTATATTTACACTTGTATATTTTTTTTAATTTTTTTCTTAACTTTTTATAAATATTTACGCGTATATGTGAGTAATTAATATATACTACTTATGTACATGTATTTCTAAGAAGTTTACTTTTATATTTCTTCCTTTTACTTAATTTATATACTTCCATCTTTTAACTTACCTTTATACTTTTCCCATTTATGCACCTTTTTCCCTTTATTTTTTCTTGAAGTTAACGTTCAAAAAATTATAATTAAAAAGAATAAAATTAAATTTTATATAAATTAACTTGCATATAAATTTAAAAAAACATGAAATATTATAATTCCCATTTTTACATGAAAAATCATAGAACCGTAAAAAGCGTGTTGAGCTGCTATAAGAATTGTTGTAATATATGTAAATATAATTCTGAACATGAAGTAGTTTTATGTTTTTGTTATATTAGTCGTTGTAACATTAATTGGTAGACTGCATGAAAAAGTTTTAGTAAAATATAAAAAGAGGAATGGAAAGAATTAAAATATTGCATGGAAAGAGTGGTAATATGCTTATAATGAATAGTGCAGTTCCTTTTTTTTGGCAACATATTTCTGTTTGAGTGACCTTAATCTATGTAAAAGAAAGTTAATCTGAAAAAGAGTAAATGGAGAAATAGGAAAACGATAGCTGAGATATCATACGAAAGCAAAACCATAACAAATGATATCAGGAAACATGAAAAAAGAAAAAATAATAACATATTGTATAATTAAGGATGTTAGAAAATATATGAGTGTAAAATACATTTTAAAATATTATTTTTTTGTTTACTTTGTTTTCCATGATTAGCCAATTAAAAATTTGTTGTTGTAAAAAAGGAAAGTGGATATAAATATAAATGTATAATGTAAAAGAAACAAGAAAAAAAAACATAAAAATAACAGGAGGGTTAACTGTTTACAACATTTTTTTATTTTATATTATGTGCACTTAGTTCGTTTGCGAAGGCCAATAACTGAAAAAATAAATTTTTAATTATATAGTCCTCTGTGGTTTGGGATTATAAAAAATAGATTTTATTAAAAATATATTTATGTGTCACATATAATGCTACCTCATGTATAAATATGTTCACATATATATGTGTATATATATGCATGCAGTGGATAATATTAGGTGTCCATTCATATGTTTCCATATATATACCTTCATAAATTTCATAAAATGCATATTTATTTTACTATATATGAAAATACTTTAAATTATTTGATAATATTTTTAATAATGTATATGAAAGTTAGTACCCCTAGAAAGAGAGAACATAATAAAATTAGAACAAATAAGCCAAATAAAATGCATTTCATGTGGCGCGCTTTATTTTTTGCGCCTTACGATATCATTTCAGCAATTTCTTATTACAATTAAATTTTATGCATATATGTATAAATTTTTTTTTATGTTAGTGTCCCCATAAAAAGAATACTCTTGTAGATAAGCTAATGTGTGCGTAGATCACATAAAAACAATATATAACTTATAACATATTTATCTTCGGATGATCATTTCATGTAGTTAAATGAAAAACATTGCGGATACTTTTACATGAATGCTGGTGTATTTTCAAAAAATCGTATTATTCATGACTTAACGCTTATGTAAGCATATAGAGAGCTCTCTGTTAATGTTTTCTTGTTTAAATCTTATATATTTAATATATAAATGAAAGCAACCTTTGCAGCACTAAAATTATTTCTTTATAAAAATTAAATTAAGTACATATCAAATTTTTTGAACTAAGTAAATAATTTTTATAGATTAATTCTGGTTAAAATATATTAAGTCAATATTAAATAAATGAAGTTGTAAGATAACATTACTTTATTACTTTTATATTTTATTTTTGTTATGTGTCACAGTACGCGGTTGACAATGTATGTAAATATATATTTTAATAAATAATTACGGTTAAAATAAAAACAATAATTAACAATTATAACAGACTAAATTTTGCTTTTATTTTAATTAGATGTATAAATGATGTTTTCCAAACTTTGTTTTTACTAAATCTATGGTTACTGTAAAGAAATGATAATTTAAAATAAAATTTGGTACCTCTTTATTATTAAAATTATTTCATTTATCCTTTCTATATGAATATTTCAGTGTTTGAATAATTTTCTATAATTTCAATATTACATATCTTTTTGTTTATTATTTTGAACTCAATATTAAGTATAGTGCAAAATATGTTATATATTGTTAATAACTAGAATTCGAATTTAGCGTAAAATACAAATACATATGTAACTATGTACAATAAAAAAATGAGTGCGTACATGAAATTTAGAATTAACAAATTATCATGGTGCCTAAAAATTTCGTATGATGAGAAATGAAATTTTCTTTTTCTAAATTATTATTCTTATTTGAATGTATAAATAATAAATTGTGTAGATAATATAGAAATGGATTCTAACTGGAAACTCAATAAAATAAGAATTACATTTCTATTTCTCAGATTCTATAAACATAAACATAAACATGTTACTTCTATTATATTTATGGGAATATTTGTTGTATTTTTCTTTTTATATGGAGAAAATAAAAACTAAACACAGGCATTTAAATACTATTTGTTATTATTAAAATTTACTTTATCAAAAAATTTATAATGTAGTAATACTATTTTTATTATTTATCATATACCAATTTTTTTAATCATATGTATGTTATGTATAGAATAAGGTATTAATGCAGTAAAAAAACAATAAGAATAATGTTAAAGCAGAACATATTTATGAATTATAAAATAATGGTTAGGATTTTTCCCATTTGAATTCAATTAAAATTAGAATTCATCTACCTTAGGGCCAATCATAAATACCCTATCAACAATATCACATATAATATATATAAATAGAAGAAAAAAAACGTTAAAACTGTTACATAATGTGTAACATTTTTAGTTATATTAAATTGAAAGTGGACAAATAATAAAAATTTTGAATAAAGTTATAAAGAAAAAGTAGATATATACTTTATATTTTGATTAATGTTTTTATTCCAAGATTTTACATTTTTTATTTATATAATATTATTATTGGTGTTGTTTCTAATGTTGTTTTTTCTTCTGTAATACTAAGAAAATAAACGCTACCTCATATTGTTATATAAGTATATCCACTTTTTCTTTAGCATCTTGTATTATAAGCTTAAGTTTTAAAATTATTTATATTTCATTCTAAGGGGAATCTCGTTTAAAGGGAATATTATACTACTAATTTTAAAAATATCATCGTATGTATTTATCTTTTTTTTTGAATAATTTTTATAGACATATATTAATTTCTTTATTTATCGTTTATATAGCTTTTTAATGAATTTGTACATAAGTGTAACATATATATCACTAAGTATTTTATTTTCTATTGAAAATAATATAAACTGTTAATTTTGCATCAAGTGTGTCCTTGAGGTTGATAGGATATATTATGAGAGCTTCCTTCATAATTTCTATTTACTTCTTTATGAAGGTTTTGTAAGGATTCTCTCGATTCTTCTTGAAATTTGTTAAGTTCAATAATTTTTTTTTTTCGTAAACGATTATATATCCAAGATTTCAATGGAGTGAACTACATCAAAATATATGTATATTTATTTAAAAATATAATTTTTATATGCTTATAATTTTTGTGAAAATAAATTATTCTATATGTGATAAATTATTATTAATTTTAAGTATAATTTTTATTAACCTTATATAAAAAAAATATAGTGAAAGACATTAGTAATACGATAGATGTTGTTAAAATGGGAACAAATAAGTAATCTACTTCTTCTGTAGATGGTATTATTTGTGTTGAAGTTTGTTCTATTTGTGGTAACGTTCGTGGTAAATCATTGCATGGAGATAATTTACTCATTTTATAATCATATGCTTTCTTGAAATTGATTAACTCCTCACAGAAAGGGTCATTGCTATTTTTTTGACATTTTTTGTAATTATCGCTATAAATGCTATAACATTCTCTAACACTTTTACAAATATTACCATCGGAGTCATTCTCATTACCATTAAATGTGCTGAAATTATCATAATAGCTATATAGTTTTTTAAGTTTATCTAAAGATTCCTTCGGAATAGTTTTTATTTCGTCTGTGCATATATTTTCTGTTTCGGACGAAAAATCTCTATACCTCTGAAACCATTCAGGATTCTTATTATAACTAGCATCTGAATTTATCCTATAATTTAAGTATTTACAACGTTTCAAGCTATCGGATTTATACTTTTCCTTTATTTCAATTAAATATCTACCAACATCTTGGCATGGTTCAGTAAAATCAGAATATTGTTCAAACATTCGACCACATCTCCTTCCAGGATTTTCTCCACCTCCTATAATATTCTGAATATCTTTGATAGCTGTTTCAAATTCATTTTTATATTTAACATATAACGTCACGGTATTCTAAAAATAGAAAATATAAAATAAAAATATATATAAATGCACAAAACAAATTTTTCATTATATAGATTTATCTATCATTTCTAGAACAACAAAACCTTGGATAAAATAATATATATAATAATTAAAAAACAAAAATAAATTTTACGTTTTCTTCTGTAATGTGAGTTGCCATTGTACATAGGTATACGTGAATTAAGGAACAAAAATTAAATTAGTATCATTTTAATATTTATATAAATGAAAAAATATATATAATATGTTAATATGTAGTATTTTCCTTTTTTTCATATATAGATTTTAAAAACAAAAATTACTTAGGAAAAATTTCCTCTTTACTTTTTATTAACATTACAATAAGTAGAATAGTTAGTAAAATATAAGATAAACGCTTTTAATTGATAAAATAATAATTGTAAAAACAGGGTTATTTTATTGTAAATAAAAAAAAATATAGAGAAAAATTCGCTTTTCTATTTTTTTATTCATAAGAGACTTATATATTTGTACTGATATATTATACAAAAAATTAAATTAATTTTAGTATATTCTCAAATAAATTTCCTATTATAATTGAATACTTTTTCAGAAATCCTTTTTTGACTTTAAAATATTATAAATAGTTAAATATTAACTATTTATAAGATATAGTATTTTCTCATTTATTTTATTATTATTTTTTTTATTGTTAAGTTAATACCTTTCATATTAATTAAATTAATATTTGTAATAAGTTTTAATAATATATGTATTGGTTAAGAAACTGAACTTCACGAATATTACTAAAAATTAAATTTAACTAAATAAAAGAAGACATTTAGCTAAAAAGAAGTATAGTATATGAAAATATGCATTTATTTGTTAAATGAAAAATATACATCCTCAAAAAATGTATTCTAATTATAAATATAATATTCTATAAATGCACTATATCGTATAATTTTAAAATAATCTGCTAATTCTCTTCATTGTATTATATACAGAAGTTAAAGTTTTTCTTACTTCTTTAGAACCTTCATAACGGGATAATATATATATTTATATTCGATATATAAATGTATTCAGAAAAAGTAAATAAGTTTATACTATAGAATAATTATTATTATATATTAAAAATAAAAAGAAAAATAATATAATATTTATCTTAATTGCTTTAGTAAATTTTATTATTGAAATCATTTGTACATGTAGCATAACAAAAATATAGATTAATATCTCAATCAATATTTATCATAATAATCTATAGAGCATACAACTTATTAGTAATGTTGTTGATGGTATGTGTTTATATTTTAATATATAATAAAACAGTTGCGAAGGTTAATATCATAATATTTTTCAATTAAGTATATGTTACTTCTACTTTATTTATGGTATTATATTTCATATGAGTTCTAACATATTATAACATTTAATTCAATGTATTTAGAAAATAATATTAAATTATTGTTATTTTATTTTTTTTTTATATATATTTTATTGTTCTAAATTATCTTACGATTATATATGTTTAGTATGATATATAAGTTATATTTTAATTGAATTAATATATTTAACATATAATCAAATATATTTAAAAAAAAACTAAGAAATGAAATAAAAGAAAAATATGTTTTTGTTATTATTTCATATATGTAATGATTTGTCTTTTTCTTCATAAGCTATGTAGAATTTTAAATAGTATAATAAGCTTTATAATTGTTAAAATAAATATTAGTTAACGTTATGTTGTAGTGGATATTCTTTTGCTCTTATATCATTTTTTTATTTATAATATTAAAATTTGTTTTTTTAATTTTTACATCAGCGTTTAACTTAATAAAGTATAATATTTATCAAGGCGCCTTATATATTTCAAAACATTAAGCTTTTGTTATTCGACTTTTATATTAAATCAGAACTATGTTCGTAAGTCCATGTATGTTAACATTTTTTTATAATATTTAATATATTTTTAATGTACTTGCAATACGTTTATATGATTATAGTTAAATTAAATAATTTATTAAGTTCACATATCAAATATAAGAAATATAAGAAAACATACTTATTAACATTCTTGTAATTTATACACAATATTAATGAAATATATAAGTGATATATATATTACATTATAAAACATAAAAGTATTTTTTGAAAGGAAACTTATATATATTAAAATAATATACTTTAAAAGAACTATATATTCATTATTTGTAATATAAAATAAGAATATTTAAGTTCATTTAAATTTATTAAATATTTTTTTTTAAATATGGATAACGTTAATATTATTAATAAGTAAAAACAATGTTTTCTAAACAAAATATTATTGATATACTATAACATATATGTTTTATGTAATATGAGGATATTATATTACAATTAAGTATTTATATTTCAGTTAGGATTGTGTTATTTGATCGTCATGCTTATAATTCATTCAGAAACATATTTTTTTTTATTAATATTATTACTGCATTAATTATAATGTTTAAAAAATAAGCAGAATGCTGTTGTTATAGCTTTTACTCAATACAAACTAGTAAATAAAAATTTATAATTTACTTATTTTCTATGGAATATGATAAAAGTAAAAAATTATTATTTATCAAAATGGATTAAACATTTTAACAAATAGATCTACTATTGTTTTATGTTATAAATAAATAAATATATATATAATTTATAAAATAATAAAAAAAAATATTATTAACTAAATATTAAAAAGTAAAATATTATTTTATAATTACAAAAATCAAAAGAGAAAAACATTGAATGTTAGAATATATATATTCTTTTCAAAACTCAAAAAGGTAGTGTCCAAATTTTTTTATTAATATAATAAAAATAGGTATTTAATTGAAAGAAAAAAAATAAAAATATATGATATTTTTTGAAATTCCTGTGAAATAATTTTATTCTGTTCCGTTCGTACTTCATTTTAAAAAAGTGTTGAAACTTATGAATTTAGTACAGTTTTACTTATATACTTTTATATAATTATATTTTATATCTTTGATATTATAAAAATGTTTATAAATTATAATGTGTAAAAAAAAAGAACAATAAAACCATAAGAATCATTTTTAATTATTGGTTTATATCTTTTTTTAAAAGTGAATAATAAGGTTAATATAAAAAATTATGTATCCTGAATAATTTCATTATTATCACATTCTTGTCATTTTAATAATTTCATTGATATTTAAAATTTATTTTAATAAAACTTATATAAACAAAAAAATAAATACTTTAACAATATTAAGGTACATAAATATGTATGAACATTTTTTATTAAAGTCACAATATTGTTTAGAAAAAAAATTAAATTCTTTATTAAGAGAATGAATTTTTATATATGATTTTTTCATTTTGCGTATATATAAATAACTCAAGAAAAAAATTATTATATATATAACGGTTAAAGTATTATAAATTTATGATAAATAAGAACTATTAATATGTGAACATTTATTAGGGCATAGAGATTAACATTTTTTTATGGAATATATGGTTTACTTTTTTATAAGATAAATTATATGTGGAATATAATTAACTTTTCATATATTTTAACATCATTTTTCTTTAATGAAAAGATTTATTATATCAATTAAAACATTAATTTTCAAATAATGCGAATACTTATAGGTTACAGAATAATTTTCTTTTGAAAAGTGAAGAATATTGTACAGTTATTTTTAATAGAATAAAATATAATTATATAAATTTATGTAATAATGTTATATTAATTCAAAAATAGTGTTAAAATTTATTTATTTCTCTCTTTTTTATTATTCAAAATATTATTTTTTTCCATGTTTAATATTTTGGAAAAAGTTAATATCAATTTTTATTTTTTTTTAATATATATAATATAATCTTACTAATTCTATTGAAAAGAGCATTAATATAATGTTATAATGGATATTTTTTTAAAAGTAAAAAATTTCATATGTAATAGTAATATATTTTAAGTATCTGAATTTCAAACATCATATTTCATGCTTGCTTTTTTCTTCTTTATTACTTGTTACTTTATATTCTTCTTCTTTATTTCTTACAGACATTACAAAATTCATATAACCTTTGTTTTTAGCAGTATTTCATCTTAAATAAATTTTGGTTGTATTCGTATGAATTTATGAAATGTGTTTTTCTGCTATATCAATAGATTCTTCCACTGTCCCATCATTTACTATAGAACTTGCATATAAGTCATCTTCTCCTATCCAATCTTCTATCTCATTTCTGAAACTGTCCTTCCCTATATGAGTATGGAATTCCTTATTTCTTTTATTTTCTATATCACTGTTGATATATTCAATTGTATTTTCTGTAATTTCTTGTTTGTTACCTGAATATTTTTGTGTCTTCCATTCATTTATGGATATATCCAAAAATGATTCCCTATTTTCAAAGTACACCTCTTTTTTACATTCTTCTAATACCGTCATAAGCGCGAGAACACACAAATTTGTTAATAATTTTTTTTTTATATATTTATATAATTCTTCATAATTTCCTTTTTGCTAAAATTCTTCTATATTTAGTGGTGATAAATAATTTTTATTATCTTCGTTTTCACATTCTTCTGACATATTCTGCAACTGCTCTGCTAATCCCTTAAACCAATCCTGTTCCAAATACTGTTCTATAATAGTACCATTTTTTGATATCCACTGTTTCCATAGATTTTTTTCTATTTCAAAAAATGGAACTTTGGGTTTTTCTCCAGATTTCTTTTTTATTTCTTCCATTTCATGTATATAAGCTAGTTCTTGCTTCCATTCATTCTTCAAATTATGAAACCAATGCTCTTTTTTTAATATTTCAGAAGCATTTCTATGTTTTTCTATCCATTTATTCCATAGAATATTGAGGTTTTTTATATCGTTGTTATTTAGAATATTTTCTGTTATTAGATGATCATCCGTTAAATTAGCACAGGTTCTATAATCCTTTTTTACTAACGCATCTATACATATTTCTAATAATTCTTCTTTGTTGTTTTCCAAATCTTCATTTATACATTTTTCTAGTACTTCGATATGTACTTCTATTATGGTTTTTGATCTGTCTTTTTTTCGCTTTGACACGTTTACATTATTTGTAAGTTCATTTATTTTTATTTTTTTTATGATTTCTTTATCTTCATCTATTGAGTATCCTAAATGCTCATCTTTTACAAGCTTATTTTTTTTGTTAGAAAATGAAGGTACTAGCAATTTCAGGAATTTTATTTGTTTTCTTTTTATCTTTTTTTTTTTTTTAAACATCACCATTAATAAGAACTACAAAGAAAAAAAAAAAAAAAAAGATTTATATAATAAATTATTATGGTAATCAAATGTTTATTATATATTTAGTTTATATTTTTATTTTACTTTAATAAAAAAAGAAAATAAAACGATAGTAAGAATACTTATTAAAATAGATGATATATAATTGTTAGGCTTCTTTACCACTTTATCTGTAATATATTTTTAAATATATATATATTAATACATGTATTTATTTTGAAATTAGAAAAATAAATAGCATTAGTGGTACCTGAAGATATAGGATGAGTAGAAGGAGCTGGAGAAAGTGAGGTAAAACTTAATGAATCAGTAGATGGAGAAATAATTTCAGGATTAGAAAATGCTCCAGAATCATTAGGAATTGACGGTGGCAATATAGAGTCTTCTTGTTGTGTATGGAGAGATTTAGAATCTGTAGTTTGCTCTGATGATTCAAATTCTGAAGATGCTGCTACTACATTTTCTTTCGTTTTATCTTGGTTAACTGATTGCTCAGATGCTCCTTGTTGAGGGGGTATCTCTGTAGGTGAATGTTGCACACTTGGAAAATTTTCCACTGGTGATAAAGTTTGATTTTGAGGTATAGAATTTTCTGGATCTTTATTATCTCTTTGTGATTTTTCTGGAGCTTTAACTTTTTCTTCAGGTATATTCATATCAGAATATATGAAGTTATTAATTGTTTTAAATGTTTGAGAATTCATTATGCCACAATTGTTTGTTGGATATTGGGATAAAGCTATTTTGTTTTTGCATTTGGAATGTAAGAGACCCTTCTTATTATTAAAATGATCCTCCCTGCCTTTAATCCACACATTATATTCCGTAAATTCATTTATACAATTCGCATCACCATTGCAATTATATATATTACTATTATTTGTTTTATAATTATTTAGTATTTCCATATATTCTTCTTTTTTTTCGCAGAAATCATCTGCATCATAGAATAATTCTAAAAGTTCTTTTTCTTCATTGTTAAAGATCATAAAACATCCACCATGTTGTGTTATCCCTGTAAAGTACTTACTATACCATGTTCTTAATGCTCCTTTCCAAATATATTCTTGATAATGCCTATATGGATCTTTCGAATTAATTAAATAATCAGCCAGATTCTTGCATTTTTCTCTAAATTTTTCTTTTTTATTTTCACTTTTTAAAGAAGAGACTTGAGATATAATATTAGCACCAACTTGTTTAAATTCTTGTTGTAAATACAAATTTATTGCTGTAAAACCCTGAACAACTGGGTACTATATTTAGAATCATTATGAATTATATAGGAATTATTTTTTATAGTAGATATGTTATAATTTTATAATATATATGCAATTTATAATTAAAATTATGCATCTTAAAAAATAATGAATATTACCGAGTTAAAACATTTTTCCATGACTATAATATTATTGTGGGTTGCAAATAACAATCTGAAAGAAAAATAAAAAATTTATGTCTTTTTGTTTTTCAATAACGTAATTTAAATTAATATTTCTTAACTAAAAGAAATTATAAAATTATCATCTACATAAGACTTTTTATATGATATATTTAATAATGAATGCATTACTATTTTTTTTTATAATCTACATATATTCATTAACCTTAAATATATAAAAACTAGATATATACCTAAACTTATTTTAATATTTAATAAATGTTAAGTAAATATTTTTATGAACAATTTCATGTTTTCTATATGAAGAGAAAGTCAAGTTGCTAACAATATAAACCTACATATAAGATGCATCATGTAATATATAATTTATTATCAAAGAAAACAGTATTAATATACTGTATTTTTTCCTTTTTTTTTAATGAAGACCAAAAAATATAAATAAAATTGTATGTATTAATACAAATAATACACCGTATTATTATGTTTGTCCGAAAATATATAATCTAAAAAACAAATAATTATTAATACTGTTAGTATGTTTTTTTTTTATTATATTATTTTTGTTATTTATTTTTAATATTAGTTATAATTTTTCCATAATTATTTTGTTAATGCTTTTACGTATTTACTATGTATCTAAAGATGAGAATTGATAATATATAAATTATACTAAATTTTCGCTATGATACTAGAAACCACATAATTAAATTGTAACTGACACCTAATATATATATATATATATCACTTATCTAAAATTGAACTATTTGAGGTATATATATAATTCCATTAAGAAATTTTAAAATAGAGTAATATATTTCATATATATATATTCTGTACATGCGTATTACTTCTTTTATTTATGAATGAATTCATATTGGCAATATTTTAATTAATAAAATGAATATTTAGATATATTAAATAATGAAAGAAAAGTCATCTATTTATTCGAAATAAGTATAATTTTCTGGATATTTTTTTAACAAAATTAATTATTCTATACATTTAAAAAAGTAGTAAATTATATTATAATTTTTTAATGAATAATAATAATAATATTATATTTCCATGTAAATGAATTATTATACTATATTAAATTATATAAAAAATATTGAACCCCCTAATTTTGTTTTTGCAATTATTTAGAGATATATTCTAATGAATATATCAAAAAAATAACCTTTATTTTTTGTTTTTATTTTGCATAACTATATGAGAATATCATTTAAACAACAATGACAAATATGTTTTACCATAAAAAATGAAAAAGTTAATATATTATTTTATAATACATTTTAATATATGAGTCACTATATGGAATTACATAAAATTTTAAATGTATTGAGAATATCATAGGTTAATGAACCATAATTTAAAAATACAGTTACTAATTTTAATTTTTCTTTTGAAACTAGTACACAAGAGTTATAGAATAGTGAGTACGTTAATAAATAAATGCATATTAATTATAAATTTTTGTAAATAATTACTTCCCATACAAAATTAAGTTATTATGTTAATGTTTAATGAGTCTATTACATTAAAGGATAATAGATTTTATTCATTTCTAATTTCCGAATTTATATTTATACAAATTTTTTGTTTTATATATTTTTTTGTTTTATTTCCTTACTTTATATCTCATTTATTTTAAATATATTTTGATTAATAAGCCTACATGTGGGAATATACGTAAAAATATTTTATTTTTTTTCTAGAAATTATATTTTTAAATCTTTATGTTTGAATATATTATATGTGTGATACGCATACTACATAAATAACATATGATATTAGATGTATATAAGGTCACATAAAACAATATATTATTTTCTTAAATATATGAAAACCTACTGGAAGAAATTCAGGTTAATTGCTTTAAATATTTATATAACAATATATTTTTTTTTTCTTCTTTATTTTATTTTTTATAATCTAATAAATATATGTATATTTTGTTTTTTTATTGTTTTATAAATATATATATAGAAATTTTTTTTTAAAATATATTTCTCGTTATTTTGTTGTAATATATGAACAAATTTATTATATATTAATGTAGTTCACCCTTTAGATTTTATTCAAAGTAATGCAAAAATTAATAAATATTCATATTAGTTATTAAATATTCCTTCATAATGCCACGAATATATTATTTATTTAAAAAATATTTAACAATAAAATATATATAATGATAGGTAAATTTTTCACATAAATTATACTAACAGAATATCAATGGATATATATGACGAAGTAGAGGATGAAGATGAAATATATATACAGCTAATACAATGTTACATTTTTTAGTAACTTTAAATAATACAACATATTTTTTTCTTATTAATTATGTATAAAAGAACAACGCAGTAACTGTGATATATGTTACTATAAATAGAATTTACGTATTAAAATTTATAGTTCATATTATATGACATACATATATATAATAATTAATACCCTCTAATAATGAATACATCCTTAAAAATAATGTATATGAAATAATTTATTTTATGATATATTTTAATTTTACATACGTTATTTTAGTTGTAGATATAAATATAGAATCGAAACACTCTATAAAAGTAACTCATATATATATGATTTCAACAAATATGATATAAATTTTATTTGTCTTTGTTTTCTTAATGTAAAATATTTGATAATATAATTATGTTTTAAATAATATGTTTACTCCTTTTGATTTACATATAATTGCAATATTTTCAATTCATTTAATATAAAATTCTATGATTTTAACAAAGATAATTTAAAATTGGTGTTCAATAATTTATTACATTCACACTATTTAATTAAATAAGTACAAATGTTATTACTTAAGTTCAATTATATATAAAAGGACAAGTTATATTTATTATTAAGAAAAGTTAGTTAATTTAATGATTAATCTGTAAGTGTGTTACAGCTATTATTAACGTTCATATTTTATAATTATTAATTCGTCTTTTCTCTTAGATTTCCATTTATACATATAATATGGATGAGTTGCTTATAAAAAGTAAT